>NW_028227265.1:112015192-112147692 GCF_978045245.1 Mus caroli | reverse complement strand
CCAAGTCAACCTGATGAATTTTTCATGTGGCTTTTCATTTTCTTCCAATTTACCTTGTAGCTTTGTTTCAATAGAGAAAGCTTAAGCAGCTGTGCTCCAGTGACTCACCGATGAAGTACAAACATTTTCTAGTTGTATTGGAGGCAAGACACCTGCTTTAGCAGCTGGCAGCTACTGTCCAATGTCTTAGAAGCAAATGGACATAGATCTTTTATTTCTGTGTGTTTAACTGGTTAATTCTATCTGTTTGATGTCAGGTACTTTTCTATATGAGTTTTATTGTCTTCTGAGACTAGGTCTCAGAATCCAAGGCTAGTTTTGAATTCACTATGAATTTAGTAAGAACACTGAAGTTCTCACCTTTTTCCTTCTTCTCTCTTCTCTACCTCCCTCCACCCGTGGTGACAAAAATACAACATTTCTCACAGCTTTACAAGGTACTGAGGATTGAACCCAGGGCTCCATGCCTGATAGGCAAGCACTCTGTCAATGAGACACATCCCAGTATTTTTTTTTTTTTTACTTAAATTGTAATAGAAATTCTCTCCTCTTTTTAGATCAGGTATTCAATTTGCCTAGACAGCTAACTGCTGTCATTAACTAAACTATTGGATTTCTGTCCTCTCCTATTATACACATGAGAATAGATCATCTTGGGTCTCTTGAAAAATTAAACAAGGCTTATATGTCTAAGTGAGGTTTTAATTTCTTTCTGAATACACTATTTTACTTATGTAAATTACACTCTTGTTACCTATATCACCAGCTGTGCTATGTAGTTCATACCCTTTAAATAGATTGATGCTGTACCCATTCTGTAAAGAAGCTGTGATTTTATAGGTGAGGAGGCTAAATTCAAGGACTTGTACCCAGCTGTGATGTGCTGGACGAACAAATCATCAGTGAGCAGAAGTTCCCGAAGAGAGGCAAATATCCCACTGAAACTCCACAAAGGCTGTTAATTAATCAAAACTTTCATGACTATGGAGATGCTGGAATGTTGCAGGTTCAGAACCTCAACCATTCACTCTAGCCTATCTTACTTCCTCAATAGCCATTCCATCCCCAACTCTGTCAATCACAGCAACCCTGAGATAAATAGGTGAACACTTTTGGAATATATTAAAGACCTCTAGCTTCTCAGTGAAAACAGTCAGGTCAGGCCACATGTGCGGCTAGAACAGAGGTACCCCCAACGTTGTTGCAACCCAGAGTTTCTACCAATGTATATATAAAGTGCTAACTTTTTGACTTTCTTTGTTCTGTTACTATAAAAAGTTCACTAAACTGTTACTACATTGGATCATGGAATCTGGGGCAACCTGAATCTGTTTTCTTGGCCATGTTCCCTCATATTTGGCTTCAGAATAAATTCTCTTATCCCACTTTGAAGTTAGAATCCAGTCTTTGCATGGGCGATGGTAAGGTTTTGAGTGAAGGTGGGCCAGTCTCAGAGTCTTGCAGTCTATGCATTATTCTCTCTGATTTTAGAAAAACACTGGGAAATAGACCTTGAAACTGGGACTTGTGCAGATGATAGCTGTCAGGAGTCTCTAGTGTCCTGAGAGATCTGCTTTCTAGGTAACCCCATGCCACACACAGTGTGGTGGTGGGATGCAATTGTCTTAAACTATGGGTTAACTGTTGTCTTCTGTCTGCATGCTTCTCTTTAATGTTGAAATAATTAAGACATGAAAGAAATATTCTCCTGCACATTTATAAATAACAAGCTAAGCACATCATTAGTGGCAGCCTATGGAGAGAAAGTGAATTAGCCACTGGACTTTCATTATTTATGCACAGGAGGATGGAGTGACTTTTTCTCAGGAGCATCAGTATACTTGGCCAGGAGGTGTATCCTAGAGGCAGGCCAATGGAGTTCTGCATGTAGATGTACCATTAGCATCACCCTACACCACAAATGCTTTTCTTAATAACATAACCGAGGTATTGTTTTGCTCTTTACAGAAAGAGCATCTGTTAGAACCAAACACTTCCTTTTACTTTGGTCACATGTACAACACAGGCTACTTTTTTTTTTTTTTTTTGTATGTTTGAATTGATGTGCGGGTGTTTGCTCCTCTTGGTTGTTTGAGTGTGAGTGAAGGCTCCATGGAGGGCAGAGGTCAACATCAGATATCTTGCTCAGTTGCTTTCTGACTTGTTTGTTTGAGATAGGGCTTCTTACTGAAACTGGAGCTCAGCATCTAAGATAGGGTGGCAGACCAGTGAGCCCCACCTCCTCAGAACTGGTATTTATTATAAGCCTGAGCACGGTGCCTGGCTTTTTACATGTATGCTGGACTGAAATCAAACCCAGGTCTTCATTGTTCTGCAGGAAATGGTTTACTGACTGAGCCTATCTGTGCTATTTGTTCATGTTCTTTTTATTCGTTATATCTGAGGAGTGCATCATTCAAAAGACTTCACTTGACTCACCAAAGTTAATCCGGGAAGGAAGCATTTTGAGGTACACTCTCTGCAAATGGGCAAAGGTGGATATATACCTGTCCAGGCACTGTGTCCTGAGCAAACACATCCTACAAAAGCGGCTCATGTGGGTCTTGTACGTCCTTGGTAACAACAGAGGAATTTGCCCCAGCAACAGTTTTACTAAGGAGTATGAGCCTGGTATACATTCTCCTTACTCAGTCACTAACTGTGTCTGCAATAACAAGGGAAGCATGAAATGATCGGAGCTTTTCCCAACAAAATGACATCACTGGCCACCCACCTCTGTTGTGTGGCAGCTGGAGGCCATTTCTGAGGACACTTCACACTAAGTGGTCCATCAGACAAGTCCTTGGATGCATACGGTGATATCTGCATGGACTGACAACCTACTCCCATACTCTTCCTGCTCATGCATCTCCCTTCATTTACCATCTTCTCTAGAAATACTCCCAAGGGTCCTCACATCTTTCCCTCCTTTAAAAAAATGTAGTATTTACCTTTCTAAAAGCTACTTAAAATCCATTAATTAATTAGATTTATATTTTGGAAAATGATCAAGAACTTTTAAAATAATTTTAAAGAAGGACTAGTATTTTTTTGTTTCTTGATCAGGTGTGTGAATGCAAAGACACAGCACTTAGAAAGACCTGGGGTCTAGGAGATAGCAGAGCTGCGACCAGTGCATTCTGATGTTCCAGGCTTGATTTCATTCCTAGTACCTGTGTTGAAACATGAAGCCCTGGAGCTTCATCGCTAATGGGTCACGTGCCCTCTCCAGCTGTGCACCTCCCTCCCTCACACACATAAACAACATACTGACACACAAATGCATATATTTTATCACAAACTAAAAATGTGATTAATCTTTTTTTACATAAAAGTTTAATAGAGAGAAGAATAAATCCTTCAGAGCCATGTAAAAACAAAGTTGTCAAATCTACCTGCATTACTAAAGATGTATATAAATTATATGCAAATTGACTAGATTCAGATGAATAGCATGCAAATGAACGATATGCTGGTGAATCACACACAGGAGAACCACTATGAAACTATTTAATGATAATTAATGTCTAGCTTGACCTTATTTGCAAATAGATCCTTCAGGATTTTTAATCCAATCCTAGGACCAAAGAAATAGTTTAAAGAAACACATAATGATTTCCACACTGTTGATTGCTGTATGGTTAGTTGGTTAAGCATACCAGAACCTGCTCCTGTCCCTTTGACACAAACCACCAGGTCATACATATTACAAGTAGAGAGAATTGCAGGGGACTGGCAGACACCCTGGGCAAGAGTAGCCTCTAAATAGTTTGACTGACTTTTTTTTCTGGGTCAGCTGAGTCAAATTTTACATCATTGAAAACGTAACCCATGCTGCCAAATTCATCTTTAAAGTAATTACATGCAATTTAAATATTTTAAGACTTATGTCGCAGTGCCCTAAAACTTACCTTTAATTAAGTTCTGTGCTTTCTGCCAGAGATCACATCACAATTTGGTGATGTCATTTACATTAATAAGAGGAAACGTATTAGAAAATATATGTTAGTTTTTTGGTTTAAAGGAACTAAACTACTGGGGACTGATGACTACCTGTACAGATTGTAATGGCAATGTTTCTATCTAATTAACAAGCATGAAGTAACATTGTTGTCAAGTTAGACTTCTCTGGGTGGACACAATGTAAAGCTCTCTGTGAAGCCTGTCAGTCAGCAAGCCTTCTGAGAGAGTTGTTATACCTATACATTTACACACCCAAACACACACACACACACACACACACACACACACACAGAGGGGAGATGAGAGAGAGACAGAGACAGAGACACACACAGAGAGACAGAATCAGAGAGACAGAGAAAGAGACAATGGTATGGTTCCAGAATGTTCTTAACCACGTGTCAAGTGATTCTGTTTGCTTCAGAAAGGCATTTCCTTTGTTAACCATTATACCCCCTGAAGTCACAGCATTCCCATAGACAGTGTGTGATAAAGGAATTTTTATCTACAAAGTTATATTAATCTATAGGTATGTTTGATAAGTGGGGTTGTTGATTCTACTCCATTATCTGAAGTCCAGAGTGCCAATGGGCTTCTGACCCAACCTGACTATTTAGATTTTGCAAAGAATGGCTCTGTGCTCTTGTCATTTGGAAATGGTGTCCTTGCTGGGCCAGCCTTTCTGTTCATCCAGGGACCACCCTAAACCTCTGCACTGGGGTTCCCTTTGAATCCAGGGCTTTCTATCTTAGCTTCTGACTTATCTCAACAATAGCTATTCAAAACAGGAGAGCCTCTTAAGTGCTCAGAGCCTGATTGCCGATCAGTCATGTACCTTGCCATATAAACAGGTGTGCAAATGGCTAATTGGTGGTTCACCTGCACCATGAGTTCTGCCCACTGCCGAACAGTGCATAGAATTCAGCTCATTGGCTTAAGTATAAGAATTGGGCCCCATGATTCTTTTCAGTTCGGTTTTGCAATGAAATCAGAATGCATTTTGATTTCCTATTGAAGGCTTTTGCATGTGTTTGTGTGGGGAGAAGACACGCCCAGGTTGGCATCAACTGCATGGTATCTTCAAGGATAACCTCAAATTCTTTAAGTACACCACCCAACATCTGGAATTACAGGTGCACACTGCTGTTTCCTGCTACTCTTTCTTTTTTCCGCCCTCCCTTACTCCTTTTCTCTTGGTACAGAAGGGCTATAATTTAAATCATATTCCTTAAACTTTTAATATTATAATGTTGAGAGCCTACGGGCACCATTTTCTGTTCCTTTGAAACACTGTACATTTTTGTCTTCATAATAGACAGGGAAAAGCTATTGTTATTTCCCTGTGAGATTGGAGAGCTTGAGACTCAGGGAGGCTGAACAGTTATCCCAAGATCGCATATCTTTGCAGGAGGAGGCTGATTCCAGCAGCATGGATCTGGGGGTGGTTTGTGCCCTCAGGCAGAATCCCCAGGCAGGATCTTTATTAAAATTGTAAAGACTGTGATCCATTTGTTAGTCTACCTGTGGACTTGCCCTGTGATTTTCTTCTATGCTGGCAATTATTAAAAAAGAAAAGGTCTGCCTTTCACTGAGCTAACCCTCATGTGTCCATGACTCAGACTGAACTAATACTCACATTTGGAAGCTACACATGAATTTTGAATGTCACCTGGAGTAACTGTGGCTGAATGAATTGACACATGCAATACAGAAATAACATTTTCATAACCTGAAATTCTGTGGCTAGGTTCCCTCTGGTTTAGATTTAATAGACTGTGGCCTTTCATGGGGGAGTATACAATTTCCTGCTTTGTTATATGTTTATAGATTTTTTTTTTACTCAATCTTGAGGAAATATGCTTAATACGTCTAAAATGTCCTTTTGAGGGGCAGGTTGATGAGAATTGCAGGGTTGATAATTATGGAATTCTCCATCATTTACAGCATTAATCAAATACCAACAAGCATCCACCCACAACATACTTTATTTTGTTGCTTTTCCATTAGGCTTCTTATTTCAGGAATAAAGTTGCTGTTTCTGGTACTTCAACAGGATTCGTTTTTACATGATTTTGTAGTAATTTATCTTAGATATAGTTACATCATGCTTTGCTACTGCAATCTTTCCTTTATAGAATTAAAGCTTTGATTCATTGAAAATAATTTTATAGCCTATTTTTCATTTTTCAAAAGTCTATCTTTTTTTATAACATGAAACCATTTCTGTATTCTTAAATAAATACCCCTTAAATATAGTATGTATTTGTGATCTGAGAATAACATTAAGCAGTTCAAGGCAAGTTTTATATGCAATATCACCATGTGTACCTGCCCTTGGCCCATGAGATTGCTCATTATGTGGAAGCCTTTGATTTTTAATGCATTGCCCATTTCTTTATTAGCCAGCACCTTCATTTGCTAATTGGAGCTCTACTAACTATATTCAATCATATTTCTGTTCTCAAAACTACATTTCTGAACTCTGATTTTGATGATACTAATTTCTATATGAATGGCTATAATGACATGCATATGTGAATCTTCAAACATAATGATTTTTACCACCCAGATAAGCTAAATATAAAATTATATTACTTGAAATATTGTTGTTCTTTTATGGCAGTTCTATTTTTAGATTTTGAGAATCCTTCAGAATGTGTCCCATGGTGGCTAGTCACTGCATTCCACAGCAGAGAAATGGTAGTGTGACAGACATCTTCAACAGCAGTTGGGCTTTTTAACCTTCTTAGCCATCCTGATGATGGGGAGATGAACTCCCAATGTAGTCGTGACTGGTGATTCTCTGATGGCTGGGTCATGCAGCACTTTTCAAATGTGTATTGGTCTTCACCCTTTGCTTTTTGTGTGGTGTCTGTTCACCCTGTGTGCTCATTCATGGATTGGATTCATTTTTAGTGTTTTCTTTTGATTTTTGTTACTTATTTATTAATCACCTTTCAGATATGTAATCTTTTCTCGAACAGTAAGGCCTTTCTCTTCTCTCCTCTGGTTCTGACTCAGCTAAGATATCTTTCAGATTGTTTGTCTGGGATTATTTTCTATCATTGTTCCAGAAAGCCCAACCCCATGCCTAAACCTCAAAGCTTCCTGTGCTGAATTTTCTTCTAGTAGGTTTAGGGTTTCATATCTTTTGTTAAGGTCTTTTATCCACTTGGGATGAATTTTTGTTCCAGGTGAAGAGAGGAATCTACTCTCGTTCTTCTATGTTTGTATATCAAGTTTCCCCAGAACAATTTGTCAAACAGCTGCTTCTTCCTCTTTTCACTGTCTGTGGATGCTTGCCTCAAACACTGGGTGGCTGAGGTTATGTAGAATCCATGATTGCTATTTTCTGGGTCCATGATTCTCCTCCACAATTTTATGTGCCTCTGTTTGTGTGCACTGCCTGCTGTGTTTGCTGTTTCAGCTCTTTAGAATTTCTTGATGTCAGGCACCACAATACATTCAACGTTGTGCATTTCTCACTCTGGGATCATTTAAGAGTCCGTATAAAACTATATTCTCCTTTTTCTAACTACCATCAAATTGAAAGTAAGCTGATCCTGAATATTTTCATTCTTCAGTAATCCCAGAGCTTGGGAAGACAGGGAGAAAACACTTTCAAAACTAGTTCATATTCAGATAGAAAACAAAACAAAACAAAACAATTGACTCCAACAATTAAAGTTGAAAGATAGAGAATAGAAATGGCTTGGTGATTAAGAACACTTGTTGCTCTTCCAAAGGAGCCATGCTAGGTTCCTAGCACCCATATCAAGATGGCTCACAACCACCTATAACTCCAGGGGACTCAGCACCCTCTTCTGGCCTCTTTGAGAACCATCATACATGGCAAACACACACACACACACATACACACACACACACACACACACACAGAGAGAGAGAGAGAGAGAGAGAGAGAGAGAGAGAGAGAGAGAGAGAGAGAGAGAGATAAGAAAATAAATCTAAAGAGAAAAAAAAGAACTTAAGATTAAATTTTATACAAATCAAGTATATTTTGAGTTGAATTTTATAAGTGTCTCTCTCACACATAGACACACTTAATAGAATACTGTTATGACCTTTATGATTATATCTGACAAATAATGTTATCACTGGATGGGAGAATTATCATTTGAGGGAGCACCACAAATCAAGGTTAGTCTTGTCAAAATAGCTAATGAAATAGTGCTCACCATTTCAATAATACTTGATTTTGGTGTTTAGAACTATTTGAGAAATTTTTACTGAAGACATGTATGGGCATGATTAATATCAATGTGATATTTAACTCTTTTCTTATAGTTGACAAGAGGCATTAAAACTAAGATTCAGTAGAACTACATAAACCAGATGCTGTGTCTTGTCCTTCCACTGAACACAAGGTCTTCAAGTGCCCAAGCTCCAACTTACCTGGAGCTGATCTGCTACAGTAACCAATAGGCCACTGTTTTAACACTGAGGCTATGAAATTCTGTTTCTCAAATATTCTTGGGCTGTAAGGATAACCTTGTCCTCAGATGATTTGTGTGGACCACAGGACTAGGGCATCCACCTCTCTCAGAGAGAGATGCTACAGTGACATAATGACCCCACAGAAAAGTGGGGGCATCTAAACCTAACAGCTCCAGGCTCCCATGACCTTCTAGATTCTTCCCAAATGATTCTTTTATCCTCATGTTCACTACTGCTTTCTCTTTCCTGGTCATCACCATCAGGATGTGAATTTCTACTCTTGCCTTTACAAAGAATCATTTCACAATTATTTCACTAATTACCATCATCTTAGATCTTAAAACTATTAGATTAAAAACGTTGAATGTTTGTGAGTTTTCTTCATTAGACTTGTCCCACTTTATCTTTTGACAACACAAATAAGAACGGGAGAAGGTATCCTTATTTTTGTTATACCCCTCCTGGCATGCTTCCCACACTATCTTGATGCTATCTTCACAAAATAGATATTTGTATATTGGGTTTTTATCATTTGCTCCATCACGGTGTTCTCAAATCAAAAGTCTCTTTTGTAATGGAATACCTTTGCTTTTCTTGACATAGGCATCTTATAATTGAACATAGTCTGCTCAATAGAACAGACAATAAAAATGCAATTCTAGTAAAATAAGGTCAGACTTAAGCACTTCACTCTTAAAAGGTAACCAGGGAAACATGGCAAAGACAACTTTGCCTTAAACAGTGGACACATCCCTGTTCTGAGGATGTAACCCTGCGGTGAAGGTAATTAAATATAAATGATTTTATTTAATTGGCTGGCATTGTAAGATCACCTTGGTGACTTGAGCTCAATTTTCCCCACTAAGAAGTAATTAAAAACCACTTTTCAGCAGTGATCTTTCTTGATGGTCAAGGTCCTACACAATTCCTCAGATAATATTACTCTTGGCAGAATTTGCCTCTGAAATTGCAGAAGGAGATGTCAGTGACATATGCCCAGGGCTCACTTCAAAAGGGATATAATATACTTACAGTGATGAAGGGCAAGGAAAGGGGCTTCAGCAGAGGGCATATCCAAGAGTTATCAGCAATTAGTTCAAGAACTTCAATTTTAAATGAAATGTGTGACATCAGATATGTTAGAGTGTCAAGAGGTGAGTGGGAAATGTAATATTGATTAGCATGAGAATTTATCTGTATTTTAGGTTTTGTGATTTGTCTAGGATCTCAATATAAGCATCCTGCCTCCCTCTTTCCTCTTCTCCTTGCTTTTTTAAATCTGTGTTTCTGCTTGCCTATTGGCTCACCCAGTTCTTACCCACTTCCTACCATCTTATAATCCTACCTGGTAAACTTACTTATCGGAAAGTAGATTTCAAAGTCCAGCCACCCATCCATACTTCACTCTCTCTATTTGTTCTTTAGTACTCAACAGGGCTGCTTTCAATGTCCTTCTTGTAAATAGGAATGACTGTGGTTGCTCAAGCCCTATATGGAATAGGGCATGAGATTTATATAAAGTTCAAGAGCATAGCCTGTATGTTTCTAGGCATCTCTAATTGACAAAATGGGTAGCGCCATGCAAATGTGAGGAAATGAGATATTTGATTGTCCTTTCTGGAATAGTCACAAGCTGGGAATAAAAACAAAATAAGAACAAAATAGTGTGTATTCAGTGAGGCCCTCCTAAGCCCATGGAAAGTACATGGAGGTGTGTGAACGGTTGCTTTAACAAGAAGTACAAAACAAGAGCTGGTTCTCTTTGAAAGTGGTGCATGTCATGTCTCCAGGGTTCCTTGTTTACAAGTATTTATCATAATCAAACACAAGATTTTCCTTTTGGAGCTTACTGAATTTTCTTTTTATTTCTTTGAGAGGTTCCTGCATTGTATTTTGACCTAAATATGTGACTGATAGGTATTTTAACTCCATGGATGTAGAGTTGTACACATTTGGGGACCAACTTGTATTTATTATATTTACTGAGATAGGTATGTTTGGGGATTAATTTATTACATATACTTAATTAGAGAGATAAGAACCTTCTAAACCTTTTATTGCAATATGAAGACCAGAATCAGGGAATTAGAAGCATTGTGGGTCCAAGTTTTTACCTGCTGTTGATTTAAAATGTGCAACCTTGGATAAGTGACATACTGGCTCTCAGACTCCATTTTAATTAGCAAACAGAACCAGTTATGACTTGGTAATATGTTAGATGAAGTAAAAACAATAAAATAATTAGCCTCTATTATGTCTTGAGACCTGTCTCTGATTAATGCTATCCTTCTTACATATTTCAAGATAGCCATGCAAGCCCTGACCAGTGCTGTCCCCCTGTGGTTGACAATTAAGTGTTTCCTTCTATGAATTCTAACATTGTAGAGAGACCACACAAATAATAGATGTATACTTTTCCAACTAATTTAGAAATAGAGAAATGAAAACCTAGGTCTTTTAAGACCTTTTTTTAAAATTGGTTATATTCTAATCAGTATAAACAAGGAGCTGCATCCCTTACAGGAAGAGGGCCTCAAAAGGTCACAAACACCAGAACTCCAGTAGTAATGGGGTCATCTTACACAGGTCACGGTTCATCAAGGATTCTAGCCTTACTGATTTTTACCACAGACTATATTAAATTGCTGGAAAGTATTATTGACCCTTAGAGGTTTTTGTGAGATTTGAGTGAGATATGGTATATTATAACTAGGTGTCTTATTTATCTAGACTTTCCTGTCCCCAGTACAGATTCCATAAGTCACTATGCTTATTTAGATTTTTTTATTATACTGAGCATAGTTAAAGAACACACTAGACCTCCATAATTACCCCACAGTTACTTAATGCATAAATGGTGAATGAACATTTTTATCCATTCTTTGGTTTGTGTCTAAATTCTTTTACCTTGACATAGTATTCTATTTCCAATTGAGAAAAAAAAATATATATATATATTTGTTATTTGAAAACTGCACATACGTACTTGTTTGCCCTTTGGATGACTGCATGGGAAACAGTCCTTGCTGTGGCTTCTCAAGGAAGCATTATCCTAAACAATATGCATTATTGTTCCTCTCCTTTGAACACATTATCTACTGCTTTGGTGGCATTAAACTATGATATTGTAATGAGGGGCGATGATTATTACATTATACAGAGAATAACACAAAATCTGGTCGTACTGCACGAGATGTAATTTATGTAAAAGCATGCAGACAATTGCATTCAAGTATTTGATGTAAGTAATGAGAGAATCATGCATAATGGGCATTTTTTATTAGACTGAGATTTAGTTGATTTGTCTTATGAATGAAGTTACTCAAGCAAATTGGATTGTGAGCCAAGAAAATAAGAAGGGGAAAATCCAGAGGCAGGAAATTAGAAGCTTGGCATAGGCATGTGAATATCAGAACAAACAAGCTTAGCTCTAAATATTCTACCAGTTTATTTGCCTTGGGGTGGGGGAATTGGGCTAATTTGTTCTTAGTTTAGTAAATTCTAGTGGGAGTCTTACTCTAAAGAATTGTATATTTGTTATCATAAACTACTCTGCATTCAGTATCTGTTAACTACCTGTTCGATGATTATCAAATATTAGGGAGTAAAAGGATGAATCCGTTGCAGATCTGTTCTTTCCAACTGTCTGCTTCAGAAGAGAAGACACTTCCTTTCTGAATGAATCAAATTACTCAGTATAAAGGATGTCACATCTTATAGTGATACTACATGATGCTATGTTAAAACTGAAATCAGATGCCCTCAGAGCTAGAACTGGCTGACCTATCACTCCTCTATCCTAACCTCCTATTCTTCCCCTCATTTCTTCTCCATGCCACCTTTGTCCCACTGCTGTCCCTGAGCTAGGGTTTGTGTCCTCCCTCCTCACCTTAGTTCCTTTGTATTTTGTTAGATTCTGTGTGTATTCCAAATTAATCACACAAATGTAAATCAATGAGATATGGCTGTGGGTACAAAAGTGATGTGGATTTTCCCGGGTTGGGGGACTGCTGTCTGGTCGAATTTAGTCCTGCTCCATTGGAGGAAAAATATTCTTGATACTGAAAATCTGGACAATGACCCATGGGGAGCTCAGAGGTCCCAGGGGTAAACTTGCTATGATTATTTTGCTGAACAAACATGGTATTAAAACACCGCAGTGTTAAAGAAACGTGCTGTTCTTGCAGCTCTCGGACCTGATCAGGGGAGTTCCTTTGTAAAGTGAATAATAATTAACTCACAACTGGTCAGAATGAAGAGGACAGGAGAAGAGTAGAGAGCTCAGTCACAATGGGTCATCTTTATCCCATGGATACCCACAAAGTTTCAGATGGTTATGGATATGATGGTACAAAGATGATAAAACCCAGAAGCCATGAAGGACCAGAGCAAAACAGCATCTTCTAGAGGTGGCATGAGCGATGCACACTTGACTTCACAGCAGCTATCAGACAGTGGCACAAGATGAAGTCACTCAACATTAACATGCCAGTACAGAGTGGGAGTAGAGGGCTCACGAGCCTCATCCTCCAACTGAGGAACCATGTACAGGTGAGGGATTCCGAGGGAGGGACTGTCAGTCTGTTTAACTTTTGGCTTCAGGGAGACTTTATGAATGGACTCACCATGCATCATCAACACTTATAGAGCAATGACCTTAGTGTATTTAAAAAGTGCCAGAGTCTCTTAATACTTCCTGTGTTTGAACCTCTCTGTCCACCAACTCATCAATATTTAAATGTATTATCAAAAATCCAATGTATCTTTATAAAAGAAATAAACCATTGCAGGTTATATAACCCAAAAGAAGCCTGGAAGGGCTGATGCTCAGAAAGCCTTCCCTTGTCTCACTTCAAAGTGCATGGTCTTATACTACCTTCTCTGGCTCTCAGCTTTGGCTGTGGCCTGCAGTCAGATTAGAAGTTCTGACTGCAGAACTTGAGAAGGGCTTCGAGGTGGGGAGCAATTTGGGAGGACAAATGCCACGTGTTTCTACCACAGATGGATTTGACATCCAAAATGTCTAATTAGTTCCTGAACACATGTGGGCTGTGGTTCTGGCTTAATGAAAGCATATTTGGCTGTCTTTCTAGCTTTCCATTTGTAGGTAATGCCAAACATTAATTCATTGTTCAAAATAATTTTTGTTCAAAATCTTTCACATGTATCAAATATGTCAGTTATTTCTCAACACTTATTTTGTTTTGTCTCAGAAGGCTATCTATAGTCCATTGGTGCAATAATGGAAAAATTTTATATTCCTTTATAAAATTTAATGTATATTGTAATTGAAAATTATCCTTTTAACTCTTCAGTGTGGATATAATGGTGGTAATGGAGATGGCAAGGGTCACACGTACCAGCTGCTACTCACTCTGCTTATATCCCTTTCAGGCTGTGCTCAAGTTCACATTCCAATCTTAAATGACTCTTGAAAGCCCAGGAAATCTACAGAACCAACCAGAAATCATATGGCAAGTACATGACAGAATACATTACGTCACTGCATCCCATTTAGGGCGACTTAGGAACTGAAGCCATCCGAAGATTGTCACTCGAGGGAATCAGCACCACTATCCACTTTGGCTCCTGATTTATTAAAAACGTTTACACAAGGAACAAAGAAAAAACAATCTCATGCACTATATATGTCAATTTTCTACCTTGGCTTTTTGTTAGTCACAATTCTCAAGACCAGCTTTTTGTAAGTTGGTTTTCATCCTCTGAGGATAAGCCTCAGTGCTCATGAACTTTACTGCCCCGTGTCCCAAAGAGCACGGTGCCCCGAACTGAGGGGTTTCATTGGAACCAGTATCTGTCTACCTAGAGCTGGCATCCCTCCAACATGAAGGCCCCTGCATCTTAATTCTTAAAAAAAATCAAAATCAAAACCAAAACAAACACACACACACACACACACAAACAAAAACAAAAAACTGAGGTAAACATTACCCCAAAATGATAAGACAAGCAAGGGAAGTTTTTTTCAGGTCTTTTTTTTTTTAATTAGATATTTTCTTTATTTACATTTTAAATGTTATCTCCTTTCCTGGTTTCCCCTCTGAAGGCTCCCTATCCCGTCCCCCCTACCCCTGCTCAATAACCCACCCAATCCTACTTCCCTGTCCTGGCATTCCCCTACAATGAGGCATAGAGCCTTCACAGGACCAAGAGATTCTCCTCCAATTGATGTCCACCAAGGCCATCCTCTGCTACATATGCAGCTGGAGCCAAGGGTACTTCCATGTGTCCTCTTTGATTGGTTATTTAGTCCCTGGGAGCTCTGAGGATACTGGTTGGCTCATATTGTTGTTCTTCCTATGGGGCTGAAAACCCGTTCAGCTCCTTGGTTCCTTTCTCTAGCTCCTCCACTGGGGACCCTATGCTCAGTAGAATTGTTGGCTGAGAGCCTCCACCTCTGTATTTGTCAGGCACTGGCAGAGCCTCTCAGGAGACAGCAATATCAGGCTCCTATCAGCAAGCACTTGTTGGCATCCACAATAGTGTCTGGGTTTGGTAACTGTATATGGAATGGATCCCCAGATAGGGCAGTCTCTGGATGGCCTTTTCTTCAGTCTCTGCTCCACACTTCATATCTCCTCCCATGGGAATTTTGTTCCCCCTTTTAAGAGGGCTGAAATATCCATACTTTGGCCTTCCTTCTTCTTGAGCTTCATGTGTTCTATGAATTGTATCTTGGGTATTCCCGAGATTCTGGGCTAATATCCACTTTTTAGTGAGTATATACCACATGTGTTCTTTTGTGATTGGGTTACTTCACTCAGGATGATATATTGTAGTTCCATCCATTTTCCTAAGAATTTCATGAATTCGTTGTTTTTAATAGCTGAGTAGTACTCCATTGTATAAATGTGCCACATTTTCTGTATCTATTCCTCTGTTGAGGGACATCTGGGTTCTTTCTAGCTTCTGGCTCTTATAAATAAGGCCGCTATGAACATAGTGGAGCATGTGTCCTTATTACACGTTGGAGCATCTTTTGGGTATATGCCCAGGAGTGTTATAGCTGAGTCCTCCACGGAGAAAATTTTCCTGAACAGAACACCAATAATTTATGCTCTATGATCAAAAATTGACAAATGGGATCTCATAAAATTGCAAAGCTTCTGTAAGGCAATGAACAGTGTCAATAGGTCAAAACGGCAACCAACAGATTGGGGAAATATCTTTACTAACCCTATATATAACCCTATTGTATATAATATCCAATATATACAAAGAACTCAAGAAGTTAGACTGTAGAGAACCAAATAACCCTATTTTAAAAAATGGCGTGCAGAGCTAAACAAAGAATTCTCACCTGAGGAATACCAAATGGCTGAGAAGCACCTCAAGAAATATTCAACATCCTTAGTTATCAGGGAAATGCAAATCAAAACAACACTGAGGTTCCATCTCAAACCAGTCAGAATGGCTAAGATCAAAAATTCAGGTGACAGCAGATGCTGGCCAGGATGTGGAGAAAGAGGAACACTCCTCCATTGATGTTGGGATTGTAAGCTGGTACAACCACTCTGGAAATCAGTTTGGCAGTTCCTCAGAAAATTGGACATAGCACTACTGGAGAACCCAGCTATACCACTCCTGGGAATATACCCATCTTAATTTTTACCAGTGCATGCTGCATGTGGCTTTTATCCAGTTTCCTCTGGTTCTAGTCCCACAGGTAATGTTATCTGCATGATTCTCACCACACACTTTTAACACTGGCAAGTTCTCTTTATCTCTGGACCTGTTAACAGAGTTAAGTGTACTCTACTTTAAAAGAATTAAAAAAGACTATGGTATCCCTGGAATGGCCAAAATTTATAATTGTCTGCACCAAATAACAGCACCATGGGAATTTTCCTCTAGAAATAATAAAACAAGTCAGCACTTTGTGCAGGATGCACAGGCAGTTTCTTCAGGAGATGAAACATACTCTTATGAGCTGTAATTGTGTTCCTTGGTGTCTATTTAGGAAGATTGTAAATTCCCATCTACACTAGAGCAGGCATGAAAAATTTGATACAGCTAAATTTACAATTCTGGGGACCAGATCTGGAAGTTAGTGAAATAAATAACTTTCATAGGTGAAGGGTATGTCAAGATATATTATCACACAGTGAGGTATCACCCAGAACTAAAACTGAATGAGCTACAAGGTTATGCAGAAACAGAGATGGATCAAGTATATGTTACTCAGGGACAGAAGCTGGCTCATAAAAAAAGTTCTGTGTGACAGAAGTATTGCACAATCCAGAAAATGCAAAACCATAGTGATAGTTTAAAGGTCAGTTGTTACAAGGAACTAGTGTGCATGATGAGAAAACAGGTAGATTCTTAGAGAAATGACTCTGTAGTATACTGCCATCATGTGTGTAGTATACTGCCATCATGTGTGTAGTGTACTGCAGTCAGGTGTGTAGGATAATGCCATCATGTGTGTGGTGTACTACAGTCAGGTGTGTAGTGTACTGCAGTCAGGTGTGTAGTGTACTGTAGTCATGTGTGTAGGATAATGCCATCATGTGTGTAGTGTACTGCAGGCAGGTGTGTAGTATACTGCAGTCATGTGTGTAGGATAATGCCATCATGTGTGTAGGATAATGCCATCATGTGTGTAGGATAATGCCATCATGTGTGTAGTGTACTGCAATCATGTGTGTAGGATAATGCCATCATGTGTGTAGGATAATGCCATCATGTGTGTAGGATAATGCCATCATGTGTATAGTGTACTGTAGTCATGGACAATGAACATACAAAGTCAACAGTGAATCCTAACAAGGGTGCTGAGCCTCTTGTCAGCGGGTACCACATCTGACAAGTATAAGAGGATTCTGCAAGCAGTGGAGCATGGTGGAGTCTGTGTATGTAGGAGTGACTTGGGGGATTTACACACCTTCCTTTAAAGTGGATCAATTGTAATATAAATGTAACCAGTTAATTCATTTGGCAGCTGTGTTTCCCTACCTTTGCTAGTCCCCAATTGTCATACAGAGAAACCAAGATTTATTTTAAACTGCACCTTAATAACTAGACAATATAGATTTATATTAACCCCTATGCTAGTCTGGCGATATCCCAGCCCTGACACCAGTTCAGACTCACAGATTAATATGTTTCTATCTGTCTCTGCTTTAAATATTTCTTCCCATGATGTCTTCTCAGACATCATGGAAGGACCTCTCCTCATGGCCCTTCTGAATCCTCATGGTAGATCTGAAACTCCACCCCCCACAGCCCCACTCTGCTCCCCATGGCTTCTGGAAGCTTCCATGCTATCTTCTCTATTACCCAGCCATTGGGTGATCAACATTTATTGACAAGGGAGAGAATAAATGATGAATATTGGTTACACAAACTTGAGACAGGAGATTCTTGGTACTAGCATTGCAGAGCCATGTTCAGATTGAAACAAGATATGAGGGCAGAGAAATCAGCATTTGAATAACACAAGGATAACCTTGTTTACACAACCCACAAAAACATTACGGGTATATCTTCCCCTGCATTATTCTCTGAGCCTAAAACAACAATTAAAGCTACAACATAAATCAAAGCAACACAACTCAAGTAAAATTAAAATGTCCAAATTCATCATTCTAAATTTTTTTTGACATTTTAAAAGAACATGCTTAGTGGTATGGCTTACACTTTTAATCTCAGCACTTGGTGGGCAGTGTCAGGAAGATCTGTGTGTGTTGGAGATTAGTGTATTCTATATAGTTCCAGAATTAAACAAAGAGAACTACTAATAAAAGAAAACAAAAAAGAAAAAGAAATCACATCTTCCCATAAAATTGGAGTGAAGGTTTTATTGTACTAGTTTATTTACTTCTTAGAATTCCCTATATTAATACAATATAATTTTGTCATAGCCACTCTCCACAGCCCTTTCATGCTTCTCTTGGACCCACCTCCTCCAACACATCTTCCTCCTAATCTCATGCCCTTTTTGTGTGTGGAGGGACAAATATTTTGTAACCCTTAATTAAACTAGACTTTATTTATTAATATCTGATATATTTTAAAGTATATTTACAAAGTTATCCTCAAGCCAACACTGAAAACATGGAAACTCAAAATGTATCAATCAAAAGTAAGGCAATAATTTCTTCAGTGATGTGAATCCATTAAACTTTGCTGAGCTTTATTTAGCAACTGTTATTATTGGGAGATCTGCCACGTTTAATTGCTGAACATTTCTTAAATGGATACTGCTAAAGTAACCATTAAAAGACACATGGAATTTTGGAAGAATATTTACTCAAAGCAGGCGCTGAAACGAATGACAGTTTCAGTGCTCAGTGTTTAAACTCATTTAGCCACGTATTACTTAAGTGCCTTAACGTTTGTTTGTGCGTGGAAGTTGGCACTGAGCAGAACTGCTTAGCTGAGCAAAACTGTATGCAAATACAGAATGGCAAGTCACAACACACAATGCCACCACAGAGAAATCACTTTAATAGATAGACTGTGTGATATACACTCTTGAGCATTTAAAGGCAGGGGCCATGAACTGACTGGGTTTTGATTTAGTGAACTATCCTAACATTCTTTCATCTAAAGGGAAGATGGTTAAATTCCATAGAAAAAGTAAAGAACAGAGTGATGGTGACTTCATGGAGATCTGTAGAAATGAGTAAGACTGCACAGCAAAGAGCTTCTTGCCCTCTCTGATGTGTGTGTCCTGTCTAGAGTCACTCCGAGTAATGGCAGCTGTGGGACTGTAAAAGGGACAGATTCTCAGTTATAATATTCACTGTTGTGATTTTACATTGGGAGAAACACATTAAACTTTCAGCCATTTAAATTCAGTTGCTTAAAAGTTTCTGATGAGCATGTCACATCAGAGCCTTATACTGCTAAGAATGGGCAGTGTAGAACAGTAGGCAGAACACCCGGCTCCATCAAGCTACTTGTGTTCAGACCTCTCCTGTGTCTTTCAGCTCAGAAACTCTGTGACCTTGGACCAGCCATTTAATTTTTGTCTTTCAGAATCAATTTTCTCTTCTGAAAAATTAAGGTGGAATGACAAGGTTAACTCTGAGATTCTTTGTAATTCTGTGGCTGAAGGCTGACGTTTCTGCAGTCCAAGAAGCCTGGATTTGAACCCTAGTTACATCCCTCACCGTTGCAGAATAGTCTGTGTGTTTGGCAAGTTAGATAATGTTCTTTAGGCCCATCTCTAAACGATGGCTCAAAGATGCCTGCCCTGTGGGGTTGAGGGTAGAGTTAGATGTAGAAATTATCTCACTGGGAGTGCTTCAACCCTGTGCACACTCACCACATTTTATCACAAGGTTATCTTTGAAAGAATGGGGAGATAAAAGGAGGGCAAGGGGTTAATATGGTCAAACGCATAATGTACTTGAATTACAGAGTGTCTATGAAACTCATCAACAAATACAATGGACACATCCCGATAAGAACACCAGTAGAAGACTATTCTTTCTGTTTGTTATGTCTTAGACATGCCCAGAATGACTTAGATTTCAAAGAGTCCAGTGATCTGACAGAAATTCGAAAAAATCAGAAGTAGGAGCAATGAATAAGATCTAAGGCATTTAGAGTGTTCTAATTGTCTTGATGTTTGAAAAGAATTGTTTAAGCCATGTTATCCATACATTTGAGAGGGCAGAGCACAGCACTCAGGGATGTTAAACCACCCACTGTAGAGGATCTACCGTTTTCATTCTTCTAAACCTTCCCTTTAGGCTCCAATTTTGTGTTATACTTCCTGCCACAAGGTAGACAATACTACAATCAGATGTAAAATGAGATTAAATGCAGCATCACATTATAGAAAAATAGATGCAACTAATCACAGAGCCTGTGCAGAGGGATTTGTGTGTGAGGCGATAAAACAAGGTTTCCTGTATGCCTCCCAGGTAAAAGTAAACTAAAACTTTCATACCTTATGAAAGACTGTTGGCTCATCTTCATGAGAAACTTGTGAATTTTAGACCTCAAGCCCTGTTTTCTTGACATTAAATAGTGAAAATATTCTTATTTTTAATTCATGCTTTGGGTCTCATGAAGACATCTGGTCATCACTTGATGCCTTTTATAAATATCTTCCACATCTTGAACTCTGATTCTGAGTATCATAGGTTCATTTTCAGAGGTTTATTTATTTTATTTTGTGTGTGTGATGGCTTACATGTAAGCATGTGTGTACTATGTTGTTACCTGGCTGTTGAAAGAGCTAAAAGAAATCTTTGTGTCTCCTGGAACTGGAGTTATGGTTGTAACTTGCTGTTGTGGGTGCTAGGAATCAAACCTGTGTCCTGTAAAAGAGAAGGAAGTGTTCTTAACTGCTCAGTTATCTCTACAGCCCTGAGCTTTACGTTTTGAGCTGGCTGAGTACAACCTCATAGTTCTAAAGCCAGCTATCATTTTGCAGCAAGGGTCTTCCTGCCGTTCAGCCTTGTATACATGCTTGTGTGTGCTGTGTTGTTTGTCTTGCTACCATGGTGAAATACCGAATAGAAACTATTTAAGGAAGAAAGGATTATTTTGGTTTACATCATGGTTCATCATGGCAGGAAAGTGATAGCTGCAGGCTCTGGAGACAGATGGTCATATCACATCTACATTGAAGAAGCAGGGAGCCATGGGTTCTTGTACTTGGGTTGCTTTTTTCTTTTCTTTTCTTTTCTTTTCTTTTCTTTTCTTTTCTTTTCTTTTCTTTTCTTTTCTTTTCTTTTCTTTTTTCTCTTCTCTTCTCTTCTTTTCTCTTTCTTTCTTTCTTTCTTTCTTTCTTTCTTTCTTTCTTTCTTTCTTTCTTCCTTTCTTTGTTTCTTTCTTTCTTTCTTTCTTTCTTTCTTTCTTTCTTTCTTTCTTTCTTTCTTTCTTTTTTTTTTTTATAGTGTAAAACTCTAGACCAGGGAATGGTCCCACCAACATTTACAATCAGTTTTCTCATCCTGGGTGACCTATTCTAGATAATTCCTCCCAAGCACACCTAGAAGCTTGGTTCCTGGCTGATTCTAGAGCCTGCCACCTAAGCAATCAGGTTAACTATTAGGTAATTCCCAAACTCCACTGAGTTGTAAAAGTCAGAGAATTGTAATGAAAGTAGATCTCAGAAAAAATGACTATCTTAATTTATGCTATAGAAAAGGAAAATCTTGGTGTTTCTCAAAACCTCTATTTTTTTTTTTTTTTTTTGAGACAGGGTTTCTCTGTGTAGCCTGAACTCACTTTGTAGACCAGGCTGGCCTCGAACTTAGAAATCCACCTGCCTCTGCCTCTCAAGTGCTGGGATTAAAGGTGTGTGCCACCACCGCCCGGCTCAAAACTTTATTTTTAACTGAAATCATAACATTGAAGTTTAAAACTTGAAATTATTGGATAAAATTTTAAAAATGTTTCCTCTATCATAACAGCAATAACATATGTTTAGCTTTTTCTAATAAGTTAGATCCGTGTGATAATGAACTAAATAAAAATCCAAGATTATACTACTTTAGTGTAATTCATTAATAAAGGCATATTAAAGATGCTTTGTGGGGACTGGGGCTACAGCCCAGTGGGTAGAATATTTGTTTAAATACATATGTATATAGAGCATATACACAGTCTTGTTGGGTTACATGCCCAATATCACATAAAACCAGACGTGATACACACCTGTAACTGCCACACTTGAGATGTCACCTCAGCAAAATAGGGAGCTCAAGAACAGTTAGGCTACATGAGAGCCTTTATTAATGACTTTAAAATAATCTTATAACTCTATGCCTCTGGCATTTGGTAGAAAGGTGAGGAATAATAAATACTCTAAGACCATGAAAATGAGTGTGCTGTTCCCAAGGTAGTTGGAGACAGAATAAGAAGGTTTGGGAATTTAGTGCAACTATGGCCCCACATCACCCTTGAGATCACTGTGTTTCTCTCAACTGCCACACACATGGTCACTGTCAGGTGTAGCTTCTACCTGAAAACAGGGAAATCTAATTCCATAAGCATTCATGTGTCCCAAGGTAATCTTTTTCTTTCATAATTACTCAACCATGTAAGAGAACGTGACACTGCAGACCACACAAACACAGGGTAGGATCTGGCTAGACAGAAATGTGCTGACATTTATCCTAGGATCAAGCTTCTTGTTATACAGACCATAGCCTGTCAATCCCATTTACCTCC
Source organism: Mus caroli (assembly GCF_978045245.1). Classification (NCBI taxonomy): domain Eukaryota; kingdom Metazoa; phylum Chordata; class Mammalia; order Rodentia; family Muridae; genus Mus; species Mus caroli. The sequence continues at coordinate 112,125,117 of NW_028227265.1, read as the reverse complement.
TGTACACAGCACCAGAAATATTTCTATAACATGCTAACCAGCATCAAGTTGCTAGGAGAGATCAAATTTTATCCATTGTACACATTTGCAGGATGCTTCTCTTTCTGCCTGACCACCTCTGTTAAGTCTGTCCCATCAGTTTCCTATACAAAGGTGGTGCAATGCTGCCTGACTAATTTCCATCAAGGTCCCAACAGCAACCCTTAGTGCTCAGTAGAGTGAAGCAGTTGATCTTGGAGATGAGCATGTTGCAATGTTTAGTTAAGATGCTTCTATTTTTCATTCTGTTTGGAAATTGTCGCTAAGTCATGGTTTTAGTGTGTTCAAAGAAGGAACTGTGTGAGTGTATGCTGTGGGCATGTATGTCTGACTGTAAGTGTATATGTATATATGGGTGCTCATGTGTGTATGGCATGTGTATGTGTATGTCTATCTCTGAATGTATATGTATATGTGTGTATGTGTGTCATGTGTATACATGGTATATACTTGGGTGGCCTGTTCATATATTTATGTGTAAATCACATCCATAAGTGTACAAAGGCCCAGTCAGGATATTAGTTGTCTTCTTGTATTGTTCCTTATCTTATTCCTTTGAGACAGATTCCTCTCTAAACCTGGAGCTCTTGCTTAGTTAGCTTGGTTACTCTGCCTGAGCAGAAAGTCCCAATAATCTTCCTGACTCTGTGCTTTTCCAAGCTCTAGGATTACAAGTTTGTGCAGCTATTACCTGCTTTTCATATCGTGTTGGGGATTTGAACCCAGATCCTCATGCTTGTGCAGTGGGAACCATGGCTCACCAACATGTCTTCCCACACAGACAGAATGCTTCAGCATTGACCTGAGTAAGTGGTTTGTCAAGGCATTTGGTTCTGAGTACATGTTGGAAGATAGATTAATGGGATCAGAATGCTCAATGAGAAAGCTAGCATAGACATCGAAAGTCAATGCAAGGAGCTATTTAGAAATGGCATATACTTGCTCCTGATTGTCACATCTGTACAGGTTTTTACTGTCACCAAAAACGAGGGATTTTTTTTCTTTTTCTTTTTTTTTTTTTTTTTTTTTTTTTTTTTTTTTTTTTTTTGCCCCTGCAAAGCCTTCAGGCTTCATTGGGACAAGAAAGCATTTTCCACACCCTCCCAACACTAACTGTAATGGAAACAAATGCTGGTGAGAGCAGCTTTTGCTGTCATTTCAGAGCAAAGATACTTAAGGGGATCTGGGACAATACAAAGCATCTCCTGTCCCCAAAGCTTTCCATATCTCAGGGTTGTGCAAGCCACAGGGAGTCTGTAAGTCAGGGTCAGGTGATCACCATGCTCTGATAAACCTCAGCCAGCCTGATCATTCTGGAATCTCCAGAGCTCATCTGAGGAATTGGGCCACTGGGTTCTGGACTCTGATGGGCTTCCTAGATGACAGTCAGCAGAACCTTTGAATAAATGCTGGAGCGTGGAGGCCAGGCGTCCTCAGAAGCCACTGCAGCTGACCTGGGCAGATGAGGTAACAGAGTGGGTACAGAACAGGATTACTTCCTGTGTTTGTTTCCTTTAAAGGACTCTATTGACTCAGTGGCCTGTGCATTCTCATTATGCACAGTTGGGTAAAAAGAGCTGGATACTCATCAACAAAGCTGACAGAAAGGCAACTTTTTGTTGCAATTTGATGAAGTAGAACACTCTTGATTAGAAATTTGCTTTAAAATCCTTCCTGTTATTGTTACTGTGTTAAATCAAATTATCTAGCCAAGAGTGGAAAAAAAAAGTCAGATTTTAATGTTATCTGCAAAATGTCAGATATTACAAAGATAAGGACATTCATTATAAAATTCAACTTTAATCAATTTTTCATCATTTATTTTTGTATGTAAAACTGGCATCCTCCCTTTATTAATTTGAAAAAGAAACAATACAGACTTTCATTTACTAAACATGTCCCTGCCAGAACCAAACAAGCGATGAGATTGGATTAAAGAATCTAAACAATGGAGTCTGTAGAGGAGAATCCCAGGCAGTGGCATACCATCTATGTAATCCAGAGAGCCATATGTGCCCTAAGGTCCCAGAACTGACCTGGACGGTCAGATCCACAGCCCAGGCTTAGCTCCATGCAGTAGTGTGACCAGGTGTCACCCTTTGCTTGACATGCAGCAGAAGAATCAGTGATGGGCAAACCACTGAGCTTGCAGGATTCTCAATGCATCTCTGTGGTATCCAAGGAAGGGCATCTATGAGCCCTGAGAAGAGAGAGCAAGACTCCTATTTCTGTCTTTCCAGGGCTCCCACCAGCATGGGGCTTCATTTCCCAGTGACCACATCACTCTTAATGCATACAATGAAGTTTGAAGGTTTCATATTTGGGCCTCTAATACTAGACATGACTAGCTGTCACTCAGACACTTGTCATCTAATCATGGCCCCTTGCTCACCTCCATGCCCTTTCCGGTTTGTACTTTGGAGGGATTTCATATCCTACACATGCACTGATGTCACCTTCATTGAAATACCCCATCATGGCCAGATGCCTTTTACCTCTTATAAGCACAGCCCATATCAGCTTGATTGAGCATTACTAAAGATGGACAGACAGACTCACAGAAAGAAATGGCTTCTGCAGACCAGGCCTTATGTCATCTTAGATCCTGCATAGCTTCTTAAAACCTTGGAAACCATGTGACACATTTTTTTCCACCCAGCTCTAGTCTACATTTGTTTTTGAACTTCCCCCTAAATGTGGCCCCTGCTGAAGACCTACTTGTGCTTTGTACTCTTTGAAGTGGCAATCCCACACTCACTCACTAAATGTTTTTGCCTTTGTGCAGTGTATTAAACCCACAAGTTAACAAACAGCACACTGCTCTACCCTGTCAGCTTTGGGAGAACATGCAGTGAGAAGCACTTTGTTCTAAAGTTTGCCACGATGTCCACCCAGTTCTCCCAGTTTCTATGTTGGCTCTGAGGTTATGTCCCTGGATTCTTGGAAATCTCGAGTGATCGTGGTGAAATTATGGAGCTCACCCTCAGTTGGTGGATTCCTGGCTCTGTCCCCACTATTTTTCCTGATTTATTTATCATCTCTGTATGATAAAGTCTACCATGGTGAGTTGATATTCAATATCGAAAGCTGTCACTGAAATACTTAAGGGAGTGGGACAGATGTTGGATGGACTGGGCATTTTCTCTGTCTGTCTCTCTCTCTTTGTCTCTCTCTCTCTGTCGCTCTCTCTGTGTCTCTCTGTCTCTGTCTCTCTGTCTCTGTCTATCTCTCTCTCTCTCACACACACACTCACGCACACACACACACACACACCTCTGAGGATAAGGGTAAGGAGGGTACACTTTACCTTATGCCCATGTAGAATTATTTTCAGGAACCCTCCTGTAGATGCCACAATCTATCTGCTGTGATTGTAATTTAAAATATCTCCCCCAGACTTACATGTTTGCACACTTGGTCCCCAGTTGGTCATACTGGGGACCATATATATAAATACTTTAAAGGATCTGACAGATAATGAACATCCTTGTTTATAGGTCTATATGCCTCTGCTAAATATTCATTTTCAAAAGTTGCTTTAGGGAGGGATAAGCAGGAAAGCATGTAGGTGTCTTATGACCCAAACACCTAGAAACTCTCTTAGTTTCAGGTCTGCCTCCTGAGCACTTGTACCTCATCATTGCTAACCTTTTTCTATGAATCCTTTTATATGCCTACCAAGTATTACTCTGCTTATCAGCAAAGTCCCCTTCAAAGACAGAAGTCTAAAACAGAGTGTAATACAGAGCCAAGGTAAACATGTGTATTGTCTGAAAATGGCTGCCCAGAAAGCTCAGAATAGCAAGAAGTATTAATACTTAAATGTCCATTCTGCTGTATTTGGACAGAACCAAGAGAGTCAGTTCCTAAGAAGCCACACTGACTCCTGGTCCTTAGCCTGCCTGAAACATGGAAAAACAGCTGCTTTTCTTATGGATGCACATCAGTAAAATCAGATGATCTTTCCATTCAGGAAGTAAATACTTATGGAAGAAATGGAATACTAGGATTCGACTGAGAAATAAAGTCATGGATTTTTAACTTTCACTACCAATTTAACTGTACATTGAAAGAGCTCAGTGAGATTAGATTGACCTATACAGTGTTAACAATAAAAATAGACTCACAGAGTCTAGACAATACTAAGTGAGGCCAAAGACCATATATGCAGGGAAGGAGACTTGCCCTTTCCACACCCACATCTCAACCCTCAGTATGATTTAATGATACAGCAGAACTGCATTTCAAAGGTTGAATACCATGGTCTCCCATAAGGCTGTGTTGGGATTCATTGAGGTCTTGAGGTCTTCTAGGTAATTGTGTTCTGGGTCAAGGTATTCAGAAAACTGGGTGTAAAGAGTTCACCATGTAATTGCTGCAGTAAATGTCTCAAACATTCCCATCCTTATCTTTTATCTTTAATAATATTTTTCCTAGTGGCAGGCAACTAACCACTGAATTACAGTTAATTTATAACGATCAGACTAGGATAATTGAAGCTTCAATGATAAGATCCAAACAAGGCGAAGGTTTAAAATGTATTTAGCTGAACATGGTAGGTTTCACATACGGTGTTATGGTAGTTGGAAGGACCTTTTGTGAATCCTTCTCACACAGATGAATGTACCCCTGTGATGTTTGTCACTGAGGATGAGTGTCCCCATCTGTATATAAGGCATCTCACACAGCCTTTGCCAGTGGCTTGGATAATTTGGGGTTATTTTCTGTAGAACTTGTTTTCTCTTCCATTCTTGTTGCACAATAACACCTGAAGAAAGTTCAAGCTCAGAAAACTTTCCTGGAACTTTGGAAATGTCACAGTCTGATTAAGGTCAAAACATTAAAGAATGTGTTTATTTAACCTACAAGCCAGTTCTTAGAGCAGAGGGTTTTCACTATGTAGCAGCTATATGTGTCTGGCTCTTCTATGTCTCCATGCTTCCACCCAGCTCCCACATGGGTAACCCTGAAAATATGTCATCTTTTGTTGAAATAAAGAAGGTTCACACTGTAGCTCAGGCTGGCCTGGGACACACTATAACTTCAAACTTGCCACAAGCATTCTGCCTCAACCCTCCAAGTGCTGGCCAAATAGATAAGAGACACTGTACTTGGCAGATTCTCCTTAATCCACATACTGGATCTACTTAGGTGGACTAGGGGAAGGTTTACCATTCAACCATTTTACCCTCAAACAACAAACAATCAAGAAAAGGTTGGAATTGGGGCTAATGTCACTTCTTTTGTTATTTCTTTTAACGGCACACAAGGTACATGTTCTTCAGCTAGGGGAAAATTGAGAGATTCTGACTTGTGGACAGTCTCTGTGCTTCTCTTAGTTTAGGTATAACCTCTGGCAAAAAGGCTCCATAATTGTCCATGGTACAAAAGGCTACAATGCAAAGAGAAAGCCCATATTCCTCATTTCCTAACGGAGCCAGGCAGAGAGGAATTTGGAAGATTCTGCTGCAAATCTCTGAATACAGATTTATCTAGTCATTCTGCCAGGGAACTGTAATACTTAGTCTTCTAGAGCCTTACCAGAGGGACCAAAGGCCATAGTAGGCATTTGGTGGGGAGAAATAAAACCAGACACAGGCCTCAAGGAGACTGACTGGCCACTGAAGGCAAATGCACAGGTATGTATGTGGCTTGCTCTCCCTACAGCACATCCATAGCTTTTTCCCTAGGATGCCCTCAAAATGAATGCATGGGTTAACTTAATTTACCTTAACTTCTTTACAAGTTACATTATAGCATAGAGAGCATGCTGTCTTAATCCACAAGCCTTTCTGACTTTGCTCCCTGGGTGTGGAGCTTGATGTCATACCTCAGAATTTTCCATTGTTTACAGTTTATCAGAAACACTAAAAGGTTGGCTACTGATCATGACAGTACACCTAGGTCATCTTATAAAACAGTCATTGTGCTTTTAATTTATAAACAGTGTGGGTCAATTAGAGGGACATATTAATGACTAATGTTCAATCTTCACTCCCTTAAGTAGCAAACCAAGGCTCCCTGCTCAGGGCCCTCCTGTTGTCCACAAAGTAGAAACTATTTCTGTGCATACTATTTACCACTGAAACTTGCCTCTACTTTCACAGGAGATCTCTTTGCCCCAAGCTCTCCGGGCACAGAGTTGGGACAACTCAAGATCCAAAAGCAGCAGTCTCTCACTTCCCTTAGGACATAAATCTAATTTGGATTTTGATTCGGATTTAGCAGAGTTTAAGAACTATTTTGCTAGTCTTAAAATAGCTCAGATATTTTGTGTAAAGTTTCCTGAAGGTGTAGCCATTTCAAGTATATCTGAAGCTTTGTTTTCCTTTTGAAGATTTCATCCAATGTATATATGATCATTATTAAATCAAACTGCCAAAATGAGAATCTAAACTGCATTGATGGCTTTGTAGCTCTCAGTCAAGTCCTAAAGGCTTAACATTACACTTTAGTTAAAGAAGAGGAAAAGCTAACATCACGTATAGTTATACTATTTATTCATTTATTTTCATTTATGTACTTATTTTGATTGGGATCAAACCCAAGACTTAATGTTTACCAAAAAGCACTTTGCCACTGAACTAGACTCCAATGTAACTTATAATGCAGTGCAGCAATATATTAAAATTCACAATTGATGAATTACATCTTAATAAAGAATGCATACCACATGTCTGCTTCCTGTGTCACAGACTCTGCCTGTTTGTGGCAGTGAGGTCAGATGGTACCCCATGGTAGTGCTACCACCTTCATTGTAAGATCAAGTGATTACTGTGTAAAGACATCCTGAGAAGGGGCCCTAATTAAGCCTTGGAACCCCAGTAGAGTGACCCTGCTATTCTCAGGCCCTACTGTGAAGGCATGTGTGTGGGGGTTGAACCAGCCAGTTTATGAGGTTTCTCCAGCTTTTCCAATAGGCTAGGGGGAGTGACCTTTTCATGTAGCTTGTGGGAATCACCCAGGCCACATCAAAGCACCTTAAACATGCTTATCATTTTCTTTACAGAAAATCCCACTACCTCCTGATATTTTCATATAAATGCATGTGTGTGGTGTGGTGTGTGTGTGTGTGTGTGTGTGTGTGTGTGTGTGTGTGTCTGTCTGTCTGTATGTATGTATGTGTATATGTATGTATGTATATCAAAACATGAAGGGCCAGAATGGTCCTGGAAAGGATGACAGAGTATGGGATTTAAGATCAACTTCACTGCATAGCTTTACCATAACTCTCATGAGTTCTCACTTTCTGAGTAGGTATGTGCTTCCAGAGTCACCGTGATCTGGAGTACAGGCATGTATACAGCATGCAGGTGTGTAATAAGTATGGGCATCTCATGCATAGGCCAGCAGAACTATGATAATTGTGTATATGCCTGATTTTGAAAGCAAAGCTCTCCTACCTGCCAGGATCGCACATTGTAAACCCATCCCCAGGTGTGAGCATAAAGGTGTCCATCCATATGCTGACAGTGTTGGCACTAAACCATGCTGAAGAGCTCCTGCAGTGAGCCATCGCCCACTGCTTTCCATTGAGCAGACTAAATTAAGTACACTGTATTGGCTATCATAGTGGTTCAAATGAAAATACCCTTTATATGCTAAGACATTTGAACTCTTGGTCTCTAGGTGGTGGCAATGTTTATGAAGGCTTAGGAGACAGTGGCCCTGGCATTACTAGGGGTGTTACTTGGAGAGTAAAATGTCTTCCCTACTTTCGATTTGTTCTCTCTGCATCGGAACCATTATTTTAGTTCAAAGCATGATTGCTCAACTTTCTGCCCCTGCTATTATGTTGTCAGGCCTGCTAATTGTTGTGGTGCCTTCATGGACTCTCATCCCTTTGGAACCAGAAGCCCAAATAAACTCTTCCTCCTATAAGTTGAACTGTTCTTCGTGTTTCACCATAGCAACAGAAAGTCAACAAATCCAAATCCAGCTGTAACCAGCATGATTACTCTTCAGAAATAAGCTTATGAAGGGTTAGTAAACCTCCAAAGGGAAGACACAGATCACAGGAATACACTGCAATGAGGAGAAACACAGAAGTAAGGCAGGGGGTTTTCCAGAAGAAAAAATGGTAACTGCATTGCTGGACGGAAGGACAGCAGATTTGAGAGAGGGCCCTGAAGGGAAGGCACTGCAGTGAGAAATGCAGAGCACATCCCGACAAACAGGGCAGAGGAGGTGGATGAGCATCTTGGGCATCCTCCAAAGGCTCTCTGAGAACTTGATAGAGAGTTTGAAGGAGCCACTGGAGGACTCTCTGCATCTATGCTCTATTTCCTGTGTCTGTTAGATTGCCTGCAAATGCCTGGGAGAGATCAGAAATGGGAACCTGATAGGGCCAAGTGAGGAAGATATGGGGTCCTTTCCAACACTGGATCCTGGGAAAACCTGGGCAGATGCAAGAAGGGTTAGGGGAGAAGAGAAGAAAAGTAAACCTTGATTCGAAGTGAGACTGGCAGGGTGAGGTGGGCGTGAGTGAGGCTGAAGGTGCTTTAAGTAACTATTGTAGGTAATTTGGGACTTTCTCACTCTGAAAATGACTAGAATTCATAATATGTATTAGGAAGTTGTCAAATAAAAGTACTGAGGGAAGGAATAACGACATGCCTTGGATTGTAGAGAACTAGTCTAAGTGGTACCCACAGAGGTACTCTAAGGAATGGCTTAAATCACGTCAGGACCACCATCTCTAGATCCCCTTAAGCAACATCCCAGGTAAGGTTCTTTGAATACTAGTTCTGTGTCTTCAGCTATATAACAGTATCGCAGAAGCCAGTGAACCATTCAGCCTTCAGTCTGAAGAACTTAGACATGTGGCATAAATCTTTCTGTATTTTGCAATAAAGACTTACGGATATAATCTTTGGAATGACCACCTAATACCACTATCATAAGCCTACACCCATAGCCAAGGCATCCCAGTTATGTCATTCTTCATGTCTGACCAGGCTAATGAAAGCTGTGCACTAACAACTTTAGGCTATCAGGAATCCAAGAGAATGATATATCATGGTATTTTACTCACTGTGGATGGATCAGAACACATACCTAAGCTGCTATGTCGTTTGACTTAATTTTATGAATGTACTTAAAGTTTTCTACTTCTAAAACATGTTCAAGTGTTTCTAACATAGAGATAGATGGATAATCTGAGAGAAAAAGGAATCCTGGATGAGTGCAACTAGAATATGTTAGATACATATGCAGAATTGTTGAGGAAGGAACTAGTAAAGAACTTACCACTGTTTGTCCTAAGGTAGTGTCCTGACCCATCCTCTCACCAGGGTGGCACAAGTGCTGTGTCTAGTCTGATTCACTCTTAGTCCAATAAATCCCTGACATGCTTTGAGAAAACACAACTTTGACAAGATTGTGGTCTGAGAACTATTCTAACTGGCCACTTACCCAGCAATCCTCACATCATTAACTATCCAAAATCTTTAGCTTGACCACTTACCCAACATCCCTAAGCACTGCAAGGACCCCAGCAAGCACTTAAAAACAATGAGACAGAAGGACCTAAGCTCCAACACACACACACACACACACACACACACACACACACACACACACACACACTGTAAAAGTTCAGACTCTAAGCTTGTTATATCTGAATATACTTGACTCTGGAATCCAGCTCAGAGTGGTCCAAGAGTCTCAAAGGGAATGTTGTGCTGGGGCATCTTTAAAGCACAGCCATGAACAGATACAAGTTTAAATAAAAGCCAATACAAAGCTTAGCATTACAGCAAAATACAGTCTTTCTACATGTGAGATGCATATCAAGGCCCCAGAGCACACTGTAGACAATTTATCTTACCAGTGACATCTATATATGCCTGTATTCCTACAGTTACCCTTGCAAAAGTATGATTTATAAAGTAGATGGCGGCAAGAGATAGAGAACAATAACTAACAGTAAAGCACCTCAGTTACAACATTTTGGTATAGTGAAATCTATTTGAAGATAGTCATAGTCTCTGTCTTAAAGAGTTAGTTCATGCAAATATTAACTGTTTACAAACCATGGTTGGCCATGAGTCACTGAAGCCAGGCAAAGCAAACCAGCAATTCAAGAGGGAACCATCTCTGAGCCAAAGTCTAAGAGTCATGAAGGAAACTCTGTTTCTGACAGCCCTAGAGTCTGAGAGTTCAGTGTTGCTGTGCAGACTTCTGACCAGGATCTTGCTGTGTACCACTCAGGAATGGGGGTGGAGCAGGGAGCAGAAGGTCTGAGTGGGATTCGTAATGACGCCAACGCCCCCTGCAGGTATCAGACAGCAGCACAGAATCTCCCGTTTTCATGGTTGGGGATTCCGTGCATGCATATTATGTATTTTGATCAACTTCAACCCTATCCTTACCACCCTGTTTCTCCCTAACAGTCCTGTGCCCTCAAAGACTCACTTGAGCCCACTTAATGTGTGTGTGTGTGTGTTGGAGCTCCATGGGACCATGAGTAGCCTCTTATTGACTGGTCACTGAAGAAAACTGACTCTTCCTCTTTCTTAACAGCCAACAATTGTCAGTATCTCTTCAGCTTTGGGGAGGACATTACCAGCCCTTCCCATGATAGGGTTCTGATCTCATGCACGTCATTTTTCATGAAGTCAAAATCACTATGAATTGATGTGTGCAATAGAATTCATGTCAAGCAAATGCTGTTTAGGTGCAAATGTCCATTACCTTTGGCTCAAATCGTCTTTCTGCCTTCTAATATAACTCAGGGACAATCTAGTCATTTAAGCCACCACCTATAAACACTGCTCAAAAGACAATTAACATTCAGCATGAGATCTGGATTAATGTGACTAACAGAGGCACTTCTGGACCACTTTTGGCAATGCAAACCTTACTCCGAACTTGAGTTTTATTGGCTAAATAGAAGACTTGGGTTATAGGCATGCACAACTTTTAAAAACTATAGAGAAATAGATATAATAATGTAATGAAAGCAGTCAGGTTTTTTGTTTGTTGTTCGTGTTGTTTTATTTGGTGCAGCTAGTTGTGAGGACAGACTCCCATGGCCGCTTCCAGAGAACACCCAGAATGTTCAGGATAGTATTTCACTTAAATAGAATGTCTTGTTTTTCCTTCATTCTAACCAGCTATCACTATAAGCCACATGTCCAGCCTTTTCTGTAAGAAAGCGTCTTTACCATAAGCAGTCTGAATTTCAACCAGATCTCCTCTGCCTGACTGAGGTCATCGGTAGTCAGGAGAGATAAAAGCTTCCCTATGTGCACAAAGCGACTACGGAGGATTAGCAATGAACATCCTAGAGTTCTAGAGAGAGGGCTGCTCCTGTGATCCAGTGTGCACAAAGCACAAGTGAGAAATGGAGAGCCATCCTCATAGATGGATATCAGTAAGTCCATGCCAGGCACAGCGGCTCCCTGGTGCTTCAATCGCCATGGCAAGGTAACTTTTTCCTTTGTCTTCCCTGCTGACAGATAAGGATTTTGTACAGCAAACCTCACTTCCGTGTGTTCATTTTCTGTGTAATTGAGTTGGAATTTGACACCAGCCCCTGATTTGAAACCCTTTCTTCAATCACTTCACAAATGTTTAAGCATCCAGAGTTACTTCTGTACATGATGAAATTACTTCAGCACACGACCTCACAATCATTTTCCCCCTTACCTTTGATACTTCATCGGCCACTGATCATATTAGAAAATGATATTAGGAATGGCACAGCAATTTAAAAATAACTCATTCTCCTGAGTTAGGTGTTTTATGAAAAGCACAAAGCCTTGCCTAAGCAACTCTTTGCATTAATCAGGCAATAGGCACATTTGCTGTAATCTCACAGCACAGCAGGACTGACCACTGGGAATGGCTGCCACCTCAAATGTCCAATTAAATGCAAAAGAGCAACAGCTGATATCAGTCAGTGCTCTCTCCCACTTCTTATAGCGTAGCCAGTGCTGCCAAGCTATTTGGAAAGCACAATTCTCCACCTTATAGTAAAAAAAAAATGTAATTTCACCATCTCAAAATGTTGCTAGACTTGAAAGTCGTGTATAACAGCTGTGTTTACACTGAGTGCAAATTTAGTAAATAATAGGCCTTTCCATCTCAAAGCAATGAGAGGGAAACAGTTGTGTCCTGGTAGTGGACAGATATATTGACCTAAGGAAGAGTGTGTCTCCTGATACACCAGCAGGTGAGCAGGGTGACCATGCATTAAAATAGCAAGGTGAACAGAGAAGGTTCTGTAGGAGCTAAGAGCACTGCTTTGCAGCAAACGTGTACTGACATCCATCAGGGAAGCAGTGTAACATGGGTAATTGTGAGAAATACTACTTGGTGCTATCTTGAGGCACTGCTGTTATTCACACCAGACCTTTTTTCTTGTGTCTATACCTGACTAGGGGATCATAGGGTTATCATACTATAGATGGATATCAGTCAGTCCATTGCCAGGCAGAGTGGCTTCCTGGTACTTCAATAGCCATGAAAAGGTGACTTTTACCTTTGTCTTCCCTGCTGATAGATAAGGTTTTTGTACAGCTAACCTCACTTCCATGTGTTCATTTTCTGTGTAATTGAGTTGGAATTGGATAAAAACATTACTTTGGTCTTTTAAGAATGCTCCATATTGGACTGATTCTTATTCATTGTAAAAATTTCCACAGAGGTTAAATCACAAGGTCCTTATTTGTTTATGGGTTTTTACACCATACTGCTGTGTTAAGTAACATCCCAAATGTCACACATTAAAAAACTCTCAGGGTGTTGTCTCCATTTATGTCTGATCAGAACTGAGTGGTTTTCACTGCAGGAAATGTTTCATTCGGTCTTCAGTTAAGCATTTCAAAGCAGAGTCCATACAGTGCATCTTACTCCTTAGTGTGAAGCAGATCACTGTATCTGGTTTTAATTGGAAGACCATCAAACATGTCTTATCTAGTACACAATTTCTGGTGAAGGTTTGAGTTTTGAGGGTGAAACAAACAAATAAACAAATATCTCAAAGTACATTTTAAAAATGTTTGAGGAATAATCCCAACCTGTCTTCTTAGGGAATTGCTCATACTGTACATTTGTAGAGAATTGGAAAGTGCTCCATGTCTCCATCAAGGATGCTGACAGAGATGTACAGACTTATTACCAGGAGCGCAGGACACATCCTGTACAAAAGCACATTTTACACTCTGAGGGTCAAGCATGTAATCCAGTGGCACTTTTGTGTTTCCATCATTTAGGCAAATCACTCATTAGCTTCTGAGTGTTCTTGGTATGTATGGCCTTATAGACATCCACATTTATAGGAGCATAATCCCATTTCCCTCCTAAATGTCATATTTGGGACTGAATTGCTCACTCCTTGTGCATTCTGGAATTACTCTATATTTTTTTTAAATTGAAAATAGATCTTCTCTCATACAATACATCTGGAAGACAGTTTATTCTCCATCCACACATAGCATGTCCTACCTCCCCTCCTCCTAGGTCCACCCCCTTTCTGTTTCCCTTCAGAAAAGAGCAGGCCTCCTTATCCTCTGCCATTTATCTGTGACATTTCACAGTATTGTTTGATTAGATGTCCATTCTAGAAATAACTACTGAAGTTGTGAGCGACACATTGTGTCACACTAGAGTGACATGGTAGGAAGTGGGACAGAGGGGACTATGAAATGTGGAAACAGCAAGTTTTTAAAACTGCTGAGGATATTCTCATTACAAATTACAGATACAGATTATGGATATATATGAGTCCTAAGTGGGTGAAAGGATCATCTTTATGAGGGACTCCATGTAGATTTTTGTCTTTTCTTTTCAAAATCACGCATGGTTCTTTCCTATTTTCTGAGACATAAGTCCTTTCTTTTGCTTCCCACTGCCTACCCCAAGCTCTTATTCTAGAGTCCACACCTTCAGCCATCTGTGAGGTTCTCTAGCCAGCCCCACATGACCCCTAGATAGAGATGGAAGAAGAACCCATTAGTGAGGCTCACCAAGGACTGGCTGGGAGGAGGAAGAAAGCACCCAGCTAGAAGGGAGGGGGTCACTGGTCTTCAAACAGAGTTTTCCCATCTCGCTTTAGTGTACTGGCTGGTTTTGTGTGTCAACTTGACACAGGATGGAGTTATCACAGAAAAAGGAGTTCAGTTGGGGAAGTGCCTCCATGAGATCCAACTGTGGGGCATTTTCTCAATTAGTGATCAAGATGGGAGGGCCCCTTGTGGGTGGTACCATCTCTGGGCTGGTAGACTTGGGTTCTATAAGAAAGAAAGCTGAGGAAGCCAGGGGAAGAAAGCCAGTAAGAAACATCCACTCATGGCCTCTGCATCAGCTCCTGCTTCCTGGCCTGCTTGAGTTCCAGTCCTGACTTCATTTAGTGATATACAGTGGTTTGGATGTGTAAGCTAAATAAACCCTTTCCTCCCCAACTTTCTTCTTGGTCATGATGTTTGTGCAGGAATAGAAACCCTGACTAAGAGACTTTGGTGTCTCTCTGGGAGTATAGAAGCAGTCTTGACTCTGGTCATGTCTTGTTCCAGGATTCTATCCTTATTCATGCTTTCTCTCCTTCTACTTTTTGCTTCTTTCCTGATAGCCTGATAGTTTCTACTCTCCCTGTTCCCTACTTTCCTCCTTCTTCCTTCAGCTAGTGTGAATTAAAGTCTTACACTACTATACAAATGCATCATGGGAATGGAACACTCAGTGTGCAGAGGTTCCCTTCTCCAAGGTCATCTGTCTGCACTGGGTAAGGCACAGTCACTTCTAAACAGTGTTTACTACTGGGATCAGAGGCCATGGGAGACTGCACATATACTCAGCAAAGAGCTTCAGCTCTTTGCTCTAACATTTAGTTAACTACAGTGTCTGGCAGCCTTGTTCCTTTACCTTGTTCTCTTCTAGGACAATATGATTGACTTCAGGATGATAAAAGTTGCATCACAGGCTTCTCTTTCTGTGTATTTGTTTTGTCATGTTTTCAGTAATTTACTGGTTTCTGTTGTTGGTTGTGGGTTTTTTGTTTTGTTTTGTTGGTTTATGTTTTTGCTTTTTTTCCCCAATGTTCTTCTATACCCTGTGAGTTTGAAGGCAGCCTGATCTATATAACAAGTTCCAGGCCAGCAAGGGATACATAAAGATATCTAGTAACAAAAAAGAAAAGAGAAATATACAGAAACACAAACACACACACACAGTCACACACACACACACACACACACACACAGAGAGAGAGAGAGAGAGAGAGAGAGAGAGAGAGAGAGAGAGAGAGAGAGAGAGAGAGAGAGAGAAGCAAGCAGGTGCATTCAAGAATAGGAATAATTGCATAATTGGGGGACTAGAAAGTAGATCAGTGGTTAAGTTATGGACCTACAGAAGACCTGAGTTTGATTCCCAGTTTTGGTCAAAGAAAGGTTGTGAATGAAAATGAAACTATTAATCCAATCAAGATATCCCAGCAGATGGTAGACTCCTGGACAAGGTGTGATGGTTGGCTTCTCTTCTCTGCTGCTACACACCTGATATGTTTTTTACTCCAAACATTACACCTTCATAATTGCAGACGTTGAACCCTGATCTCTGGTTCTCTGTCTCTCTGAGACCTCATGCTCTTTGTAACTTGTGATTCTTATCTCCTCTTATAGTGAGACACTTCTTAGCTGTCCTCCTTCCTACCCTAGGAATCTTCTATGGACAGGCCTATAATCTCTATTCCTTCTAGAATGTCCTCCTATTCTCGTATCTGAGAGCCTTGGATCATTTATCCATTCTGCAATGCATGTGCTGGGAGGGTGTAGACTGGGGACTCACATCACAGCAGTACTCAGTGTCATACTCATGCCACTGTTTATGCTCTGAAAATGTCCTTACTTCTTTGGCCGCTCAGCATTTGACATCCCACTGTGTGGTCTATTCTTGCTCAGCTGTGTGGTCCCCTCATGAATCAGCCCACTGCAGTGCTGTGAACCATGGCAGGGAAGAATATCAACAACAACCATTCAGAAGCACATAGTACAGTTCTATAGAAGGGAAGGCTTGATGGATTTCTTTCTGTGAAATAACTGTTAATCCATAAGGATTAACACCTTCCCTGTCTATAGGGCATGTCTCAGGAACAAAGATCTAGGGAGATTTAAGGCATCATAGTGCATAGTTGGTTGATATCTTTTCCTGTTGTACTGGACAATTGAAATAAAAGAAAAGGTGGAGGTTATTACATCTAAGTTTTGGATTGGAAAAGGATAAAGAATATTGTAAAGAGCCAACTTTGGAGAGTTTTCTAACTTCGTTTCTAAAGGTTGAAATCTGATCCTGGGGAATTCTTTCTTAGATGAAATAATGATTAGTGTCCTAAAGGTATCTCTCTTTAGATTTTGTATATTTGCATACAATGGTTTAGCCAGGTATGCATCATAATATTATTGCTATAATTTCACTCTATTAGCAGATGCATTTGGAAGACTCAGATCCCAGCACTGAAAATCAACAGACAAAATCCAAGCCAGAGATTAGAACATTGTTTCACACTTTAGTTATCATGAGAATGCTGGGTACTGTCATAAGGATGGTGTGTGTGTGTGTGTGTGTGTGTGTGTGTGTGTGTGTGTGTGTTGGGATTCTTTCAGCAAATCTCTTCTAAACACATTTGTCCCATTTGGTTCATAGCAAGGCAGTCTGAGCTACATTCCTATCAGACACATCTCTGAAAACACAATACATAATACATGACATACATTAAGGTATAAAATTAAATGGTTTTGACACAATAAAAAGGTTGAAGTTATTGCAAATCCTAAATCATCCTTGGGAAATATAGGAAATAATGTTTTTTAACATATATAAAAATAATCCAGTGTATTTATTTGTGTGAGCAATATTCTCACAGTCTATAACAAACTAGTTTATCATCAAGATAAATAAATTGAGATGACTTGTGTAAATTTGATTTGCTGTCATTGATCTCTATTCATTTTTATTTCCTATATTCTAATTAATTTCATAGTATCCATTCTGAAGCCTTCAAATACAAACTAATTAGAATGAAGCATGAAAATCAGTACCATAAAATTTTATAATGGAAAAAATCTCCCCATCCTTTCCTGATAATTACCTTTGTTACAACCCCCTATTTTAAAATATTTAATTTTACCTGCAAACACAATGAATTACTTTGGATTTTTTTTTTACCCAGTTCTTCCTGCATCCATCTCTTTAGCACAAGAACAGACCACTCTCCTTGCAGCTAGTCTGAATAGGTTGCAAAGGTTAGTCCCTCATTAGCATGCCTTATTATCATCAAAATTAAACCAAATATCTTCTCTCAGCTAGCCAGAAGGGAGGCATCACTAAGGAATAATTAAAGATGTAGCTACCTAGACAAGATTAGGCTAATTCTAGAAAGCAGAAGAGATGATGTAACCTATTATGGAACCTGTCATAGCTGAATTTTTTTTTCTTCCACATTTTCAAATCTCCTTCATAATAATGGACATGTAACAGGTATAGCATCACAAGTTGAAAAGCCAAAGGGCCGCATAGTGTGACCACACAGGTTGCCTAAGTCAACAAAGTACCATGTCTCCTTGATTTGCAACTGTACTGTGAGTATGGCTACAGATCCACATTTTTATCTAATGCTTGGCAGAAATCTCCCCATGTTGTATCTCCACTACAAAAGTAATATCCACACTTGGGGCCTCTTTACTCATAGCTTTGGTTTAGTGAGTCCTTTACCCCATTTTATACCTTGAGTACTACAGAGCAACAGTCATCATCCTGGACAATTATAAGCACTCCTTCTAATTGACGTCAGAGGGATGGGTACATAAGCTCCTCTGCAGAGGGTTAACAGTCCCTGGACCTGTTGTGAGTATGCTAACAACTAGACAGTACTGCCTTAGATGTTTGAGGAAATGTATTTATCCTTATTCACCTTTAGAATTAACATCTTCCCAATTATTGTAAATTAAGTAATTTTATTTGTTCATTTTCCAATTCATTTGATCTCCTGTTTACAGTTGTAGAATGGTACCAGTGCACAATATTGTGCTGCTGTGATATCATGCAGTGAATATAGTATTCATACAAAGGCACTGGGAACTGGGTATCCAGCAATGCTATTTGTGTGACTGCCTAGTCATAATATGGACTCTTTCCTCCACAGTGATGAGTGTGATGTTTCTGCTAACAGTTCAAGCCACTGACAAAACCTAGAGGGGGAGAGCCATCAGTATATTTGTGCATGTTTTCAAATTATATATCATAAGGTCTGTTCAATTGCTCATCTTTCAACACTGACAGAATTTTTCATACACAGCTTTTGTGTGTATATTATATATTTTCTAAAAAAATTACGTTGTTAAAATCTTTCTTCCTGAGATGCTTTTTTTTTTTTTTAATTTGGAGAGTTTTGTCCATTTGCTGAGTCCTGTCCATGTTCCCTGTGTCTGTGTATGGCCATTGGTGATTCTGTTTGGGGTTTCAGAAAAGAAGTCTTAAAAACTGTATTGAATCCATGATGACGATAACTATGGCTTCACCATGCAGGATTCAAAAGAACACAGAAGACTGATGTAAGGAAGGAAGATGGATTTTAAAGTTCTTATTACAGACTCATTTGGGGAAGGAACTCGTCTTTTAAATGTGTACACGACCGGTTGTGCTGAGCTCCTCTTGGCCATACGATATTGTGTGTACATTCATAAGATATAGTGGCTGCCCAGCATATTCTGCTTCTCTTCATTCTGTAAACATTTATAGTTTCAGTAATGGCTTGTAAGGTATGATTTTGTCTTCTCTAATGAGATACAAATTTAAATTATTTGAGTGTTCTTTTTCCTTATCACCAAAACAATCTCCAAACTTATTATGTTTATTCATGAACATATTAATAATTCAAACTCACTCCCTTGTATGGAATATGTTTCTAGTCTCTATAATATTGTTGGATGTTTTTCAGGCCTTATCCAAAATTCAGGATTATGTGAAGTGCACTTTTTTTCATCTAGATATCTAGAAGTGTTGACAGGGTTCATAATATCATTTAAACCTTTAATTAAACTTAAGATTTAAAGGTATAGAAAATATTCAGACACAAAAAGTAGTAGCAAGTAGCATATTTTATTTCAGGCAAAGAAGCTTTCACACATGCATAAGCCCACATATGAACATCTATGCACACAAATGTGCACAAGCACATGAAAACATACATGTGGGCACAAGCATACACATTATATATAACTATGCAAGCACATGCTAGCATATACTTTGTACATGCACACATCCATCCATACATATGCACAAGCACACAACTCAACACACATGGACAAACACATACATGAGAACATATAGACACACACGCACAAGCAAATACAAGTGCACAGACATTGACAGATACACATGTGTGCACATACGTTTATTAGTAGACACAGGTTCACAATGAAGACAGTACATGTACAAACATATGCACATGTGTGCATACATACATGTACAATCTCATATGTACATACACATAGATTTACACAAATGTACACACATATGCATAAGCACATATATGCACACACAAACACAGGCACACAGAGCAAAGCACATAGAAGGATTCTGGGAACAACAGAGAAACCCTAAACCCATGTCCTCTTGGTGGGTTTGAATCTTGTAAGCTGTTTTGGTGGCATAGAAGGATCCCCTTCTAATTTTGGGTTGGTTTGCTGTGGAAGCCAACAGCTTCAGGTCAACATGTTTATGGATGGATCAACCAGTCTCCCTTCCCTGGTATTGGATTGGGCAATCTAGATTAAGGAAAGGAAGCTGTCAGTCCACAGCTTGAGGTGATAGTTTGGACCAGTCCTTGAACATACCTGACCAATTGAACTGGACAGCCAGGAGGGGGCACTGACAGTGAGAGAATAAAGTGAGAAAAGGTGTGATACCACTAACCCTTTCTCGGGTCAGGAAGATGAAAAGGCTGAAGTTTCCATCTTCGTTGTTTGTCTGAGGTGCCTTTCTCTGTCTGACTGACTGCCAGGATTCTGTCTAGTCCCAGTCACCCCTGCTCATTCCATTCTAGGTGAGCATATCCACCTTTCCTTCTCCACACACTGCTTTCTTCGGGTTTCTCTTCTGTGGTTTTTTGTCTTGGGACTTAGGCATGTTGGTGTCCGCATTAGGATTTATAGGAACATCAGTTATATTGGATCAAAGCCAGGTCTGAGGATCAGTTTTTAAAAGATCTTGTCCTCAAAGACAGTCACATCTGAACCTAAGGACGATTAGATTTTTCAGAAAGTGAATTTTAAGGGTCTGGAATTCAGCCTGTGAAAAGTGACTCGGTTTCCATTTTGTACAGCACCAGTGAATGTTATAACAGTATTAGCAGCTTGTGAATTCATTAAATCATAAAGGGCATTCTCGTGTTCTGTACACATAAAAATTTATAATGATAAGAGCCATCTTAATGATCATAATTACAATCTACTTTTATCAATAGATCGATTCAATGAACGAAAATGTTTATGTACACATTATTCTCTTTGTTAATAAGAAAACATAAGCACTACATTTTTTAAGCAGCCTAGGTTGGTGAGACTTCAAGACTTTGTGGAGATGGTGCCACAGAGGAAGCCTGTGTGTTGAGTGGACCTCAGGACAAACTTGGCATTCTTAACAGTCATTCAACAGGCATAGTAACAGTCATTCAAATAGTACTCTTAATTGTCACAGTAGTAGGCAATCCTTATCAACAGCAAATCTCATTGTAGTGATTAAAAGTGTGCCAACTGCATTCTTCTCTTCTATTGATAAGGATATGAAGTTCTAAAAATTTAAGGTTCTTGTCAATGGTTCCATGCCCAGAATAAAAATGAAAGATTTAGATTTCATTCTGTAGAATCATTATGTTTTAAGATTTTTTTTTAAAAAAATAAAACTTAACTGCTGCTCTGTATAATACTGATTATACAGGTAATAATCCTCCCAAATGACAAAAAATTGTCCATGCCACAAAAACGTTTCAATACTGTAGTTGATATATAATGGAAGAACAATCCCTCACCATATCATCCCTGCACTTTCTTGGAGTCTGTTGTTTATTTCCTGAGCACAGGACTTGCCACAAGGTTTTACTTTACACGTATAGCATGTAATGAGTGCTTCAGTAACAGCTTGGTGTACTGAGAGGACTTAGAATGGGGCTGATGCCTCCATTGGTGGAATCAGGTGCTTCTGTGTAGCATCCAGGGAGGTAAACACCAACATGCTCTGACATGTTATTTCATTGAGTTCCATGAAGTGCTTATCAAGTTCACATGCCTAATACTGTTGCTTCACAAACAACTATTTATTCTATTTCCACTTACAATTTTATTTATTATTTGAGAATTTCCTACAATGTGTTTGATTATGATTATACGTAACATCATGATCCATTTCCTTTAAGATTGACTCTCTCCCCCCTACTCCATCAACCCTATGTTTTTGTCATTTCCTTCTTCTTAGTCTTACTTAAGTCTTTAAGTAAATATTTTTGTCAAAGACATTTGCTACTATTGTTAGTATATATACACATGTGTGTGTATGTGTGTGTGTATGTGTGTGTGTGTGTATGTGTGTGTGTGTGTTTGTGTGTCTGTGTGACATAAAGTTGGAAGTAGGTAAGTATGGGGTAATTCTGGGAGGGATTATGGAAAATGGGTATTACTATGATAAAATTACATTTTCTGTGTTATGAAACATCAAAATATAAAAATATTATAATAGCTTTTTGTACATTATCAATATTTCATAAATAAGATGTAATTTTCCAGCATCTCTGCCCCTTGTTTTCCCATTTTTCATATACTTTTGCATTAACCTCAGAAAGACCAGTTGTCTCTTCACTCATGCACACTTGTTTCCTCTTGGTCTGAATCTTTGAGTCTATCAGTACTATCTCTGATAATAGCTTTTTCTTAAACATGACAGCAGATGGATCAGGAAGGTTCATAACTGTCTGGAATTCTCAACATGATTGTATGTCTTGTTAAAATGAAATATCTATTTGATTTGGAATGAATACCTTAACCATTACTATAATGAATGGTAGGTTATGTTCTCTGTACACTGCAGGACAAAGGTTCTTACTTATTGTTATGTTTGCATTGTAAAATTATGTCCAGAAATGAAGGAATACATAATAATGTGTAATATGTTAGTCATATTCCAGCTGAAGTAAAAATGAATCAATAGCATTTTGCCTCCTTAAATAGTTATAGTTGCTATGGATAAACATCATTTTCAGACACAGGCCAGATTTATTTTCCACAAAACACATTGAAGGTCATTTATAGTCTCCTCAGTGATTTGTGCAATCTGATTTTACCATTAAAGAAAAAACATTGACTTTGGATAGACTTAGATGGAAGTCTAAGTCCTGACTCATAATCTTGTAGTCATACCTGTGGGAAAGGCTACTGCTGCCTCTAAAAGATCTCAGGACAAGTTGCAGGCACATATATAAAGGGCAACATAGATGCTATATACAAGGCCACAGCAATTTGGGAGATCATCAGCCTGTCTTTTAAAAGCCTGTTATATTTTTCTTCCCTCTTTTTTTTTTCATGGCCCAAAGAAGGGGTTCTGATGGAAATTGCCTTAATTGTATAATAATTTATTCTCTTTAACAACCACATTGTGAGACTGATTCTGCTTTGTTTTTATAAGAGAGAGTCTTTGAATGAAGACTGATATCTGTCTCACCTGACATCTTCAATTTTATTTACCTAGACAACCAATTAGAAAGCAGAAATTCTTTAAGTGTAATGATGATCATTTGGGCTTTGATCACTGATGAAAACTATTAATATAAGAGAAAAAATGATTCCTACAGTTGAAAAGGAGAGAAACAATTTTACATTAAAAGAAGGTTTAGTGTAAGAGCTACATAGCATGAATTCTATTTCTCCAAGTATCCTTGAATATAAACATAACCTTGAGGATAGATGAGAGTGAGGTGCTGAAATCTTTTGCTGAAAGAAGACTTGCTAGGGTGACCAGATTGTTGTATAGAAAGCTAAATAATAGTTCAGAGTTCCTGCTCTGGGCATAAGACATTATCACAGGATCAGACATCAAGGCTCACAAAGCTCTGTACAGATACAGAGCCTCAATGATCAAACCCCTGCCATCTTCCAGCCATGAAAATCCACATACACTGTTATGTGTCTTACCTTATATGGAGTGTTTTGATGGCCCATCCATGGCCAGCTTCCGGGAAGCCTATCATGCTAACAGAATTTTAATTAGCTCTCTTCTCACCTTTCAGAAAACAGGCTTCTGGGAAGTATGCCTACAATTCTGGAGAAAATTTCAGAAGCCCACAACAAGCAAGATCAGGGACACAATTTTACAGCTGGTAGAGGTGCTTATCATCAAAAGACAGGCTCAGAAAATCTAAGAAATTAACTTATTCACTGTCCATTGTTCCTCCTACTACAGACTATGAACACAGTGATAAGATGACTCGTGTTCTTTAGCAGATGGCTACATATGTCATTCATAAAATTATTATAAGTGTGGTGATAAGTAAGTATAGTAAAAGAAAGTGAGTATAACTTAGAAAAATAGGAACCCTGCTTTAAGTTAATGTATAAGACACTCTGGTGTGTACTTAACTACTCCTAAATGCCACTGGTGTTATAATCAATGACCACAATAGTTGTGTAACAGCTATATAAATAGGATACAAATAAAGTGAAGAGGAGAGGAACAAACATGATTTTAAAGGCTAAGAAAGATTACCTTACAGACAATAGATTGAGAAGCCAGAGAGCAGAAGAGGCCAATGGTTGAATTATTTGAGAACAACACAGCTTTGTTCTGAAGGAACCTCTAAATGTTCAGGAATTGACAGGCCCAGAGACTTGAGAAATGGGCCAAAGGTGACACAGAATAAGGAGCATGACATTTTATCTTTTACACAAAAAGTTGGTGTTAATTCCATCCCACACTACTGACTATCACTCTTGCTCTCTGGTCAGAGGAAGAAAGCTAAGGTTATGCTTTGGGTTCTATGAAAGTCATTGTCCAGGTGGTGGTTCCACACCTGCATGCATACAGATAACACAAAGTAGACTCAGTATATTAATTAATTAATTAAGAGAACCCATGAAACTGTTAAAAAGTTGGTGGAGAAATAGAAAAGAAAATGGGAAGTAATTCGATTAAAACAATTTATGCATGAATTGGGACTTTTCAATAAAAACAAACAAAAATAGATTGTCACTGAAGAAGACCCCAGCACATCTGTATATAAAGTGGATCAAATATAAGAGATTGATAACAATTTATATTACATGGAACCCTCTAGCCTTCCAAGCTTAATGATTACATATACCTTTATGTAGGAATATGTGTAAGAGATGTCAATAAAAAAAATGAGGACAGGCCAGGATCTGCTTCAGTGCAAGGATGCTTGGCTCATAAGGACATCCCTAGCATCACCGTGAAGTTAGATCTTCACTGATGTGAGCCAGCTCACTTCTCACACTGACATTGACAGTTCCCATCATCCCTACAAATATGAGGAGATGGCCATGAAAATAGTCTAAAAAGAAGATACTGAACCCAACATGATTATGGAGGGTAAACAATAAAAAGGTAAAAATAATTCTAAAAAAGTAGAATCCAAATGCATAACAGTCAATACACTTTGAGAAAGAATCTGATCTCTTCTATCTATAAAGGGAAAACAGAACACTATACAGAAGAGAAATGTGTCCTGAGGCACAA
The DNA here is from genome assembly GCF_978045245.1 of Mus caroli. Classification (NCBI taxonomy): domain Eukaryota; kingdom Metazoa; phylum Chordata; class Mammalia; order Rodentia; family Muridae; genus Mus; species Mus caroli. The sequence continues at coordinate 112,100,337 of NW_028227265.1, read as the reverse complement.
AGATAAAATGATAAAAATTAAAATTTAGAACCCCTCAAGGAAGGGACTAGAGTATAAATCTGAAGAAACAAATAAGAAAAATTAAGGAATTATTAATTAAAACTTCCAGAATGGTAAACAGGTGTTTCCAGATTGAAAAGGCCCTGTGAGAGTTCTGAATAATGGTGGAAAATGGCCTTGTGTAGAAGGTAACTAGAAAATATCAGAACATTTGTCAAAAATGCTAAACAAACTAAAGTAAAATTAAAAAAGATTAAAATACAATTTAAATTTCACATATTGTTGCAATCAGAAAACCATTTTCTTTTAGTAATTTATCTTCAGAGTTTAAAATGATAATCTCCATGGTCTTTCCTCAGAAAGTCAAACAGGAAAGGTGAATACACAGGGACTAGGAAGCTGCAAAACATCCAAAGAGAAGAATGGAATTCTGCAGCTCACAAAGCTGCCTAGTGAATGTGACCAAGTCCTTTGTGGAGTAGAACAGAACACTATTCATACTTTTCGGTTCTCCCGGAAGACTGAACAGAAGAAAACCGAGGAGTTTGAACCCAGGAAGACAAGTTCTAGAAAAGAAGAAGAGTCTGGGTAAAGGGTCAGTGCTGAGCAGACAAGAAGCAAGGGAGCTCTGTACCCCATTTTTAATGGGGTTATTTGACTTTCTGGAGTCCAGCTTCTTGAGCTCTTTGTATATATTGGATATTAGTCTCCTATCAGATTTAGGATTGACAAAAATCCTTTCCCAATCTGTTCGTGGCCTTTTTGTCTTATTGACAGTATCTTTTGCCTTACAAAAGCTTTGCAATTTTATGAGGTCCCATTTGTCAATTCTTCATCTTACAGCACAAGCCATTGCTGTTCTGTTCAGGAATTTTACCCCTGTGCCTATATCTTCGAGGCTTTTCCCCACTTTCTCCTCTATAAATTCCAGTGTCTCTGGTTTTATGTGGAAGTCTTTCATGCACTTAGACTTGAGCTTTCTACAAGGAGATAAGAATGGATCAACTCACATTCTTCTACTTGATAACCACCAGTTGTGTCAGCACCATTTGTTGAAAATACTGTCTTTTTTCCACTGGATGGTTTTAGCTCCCTTGTCAAAGATCAAGTGACCATAGGTGTGTGGGTTCATCTCTGGGTCTTTAATTCTATTCCATTGATCTACCTGTCTGTCACTGTACTAGTACCAAGTAGTTTTTATCACAATTGCTCTGTAGTGCAGCTTTAGGTCAGGCATGGGGATTCCACCAGAGGTTCTTTTATTGTTGAGAATAGTTTTTGCTATCCTAGGTTTTTTGTTATTCCAGATGAATTTGCAGATTGCCCTTTCTAACTCAGTGAAGAATTGAGTTGGAATTTTGATGGTGATTGCATTGAATCTGTAGATTACTTTCAGCAGGATAGCCATTTTTACTATACTGATCCTGCCAATCCATGAGCATGGGAGAACTTTCCATCTTCTGAAATCTTCAATTTCTTTCTTCAGAGACTTGAAGTTCTTGTCATACAGATCTTACACTTTCTTAGTTAGAGTCACACCAAGGTATTTTATATTTTTTGTGTCTATTGTGAAGGGTGTTATTTCCCTAATTTCTTTCTCATCATGTTTCTCCTTTGTGTAGAGAAAGGCCACTGATTTGTTTGAGTTAATTTTATATCCAACTACTGCACTGAAGCTGTTTATCAGGTTTAGGAGTTCTCTGGTGGAATTTTTAGGGTCACTTATACATACTATCATATCATCTGCAAATAGAGATATTTTGACTTCTTCCATTACAAATTGTATCACCTTGATCTATTTTTTTTTTTCGTCGAATTGCTCCTACTAGGACTTCAAGTACTATATTGAAAAGGTAGGAAGAAAGTGGCCAGCCTTGTCTAGTTCCTGATTTTAGTGGGATTGCTTCAAGTTTTATCTCCATTTGGCTACTGGTTTGCTGTAGAATTCTCAACTGAGGAATACAGAAGGGCTGAGAAGCATTTGAAAAAATGTTCAACATCCTTAATCATCAGGAAAATGCAAATCAAAACAACCCTGAGATTCCACCTCACACCAGTCAGAATGGCTAAGAACAAAAATTCAGGTGACAGGAGATGCTGGAGAGAATGTGGAGAAAGAGGAACATTCCTCCATTGCTTGTGGGATTGCAAGCTTGTACAAACATTCTGGAAATCAGTCTGGCAGTTCCTCAGAAAATTGGACACAGTACTATCGGAAGATACAGCAATACCCCTCCTTGGCATATACCCAGAAAATGTTCCAACTGGTAATAAGGACACAAGCTCCACTATGATCATAGCAGTCTTATTTATAATAGCCAGAGCTGAAAAGAATCCAGATGTCCCACAATGGAGGAATGGATAGAGAAAATGTGGTACATTTACACAATGGAGTACTACTCAGCTATTAAAAACAATGAATTATGAAATTCTTGGGCAAATGGATGTATCTGGAGGATATCATCCTGAGTGAGATAACCCAATCACAAAAGAATTCACTTGATATGCACTCACTGATAAGTGGATATTAGCCCAGAAACTTAGAATACCCAAGATATAATTTGCAAAACACACGAAAATCAAAAGGAAGGAAGATCAACATGTGGATACTTCATTCCTCCTTGGAATAGATAACAAAATACCAATGGAAGGAGTTACAGAGACAAGGTTTGGAGCTAAGATGAAAGGATTGACCATTCAGAGCCTACTACCCCACCAGGGGATCCATCCCATAATCAGACACCAAATGCAGACACTATTGCACATGCCAGCAAGATTTTGCTGAAAGGAACCTAATATAGCTGTCTCGTGTGAGACTATGCCAGCGCCTGGCAAATACAGAAGTGGATGCTCACAGTCATCTATTGGATGGAACACAGGGCCCCCAATGGAGGAGCTAGAGAAAGTACCCAAGGAGCTGAAGGTATCTGCAGTTCTATAGGTGGAACAACAATATGAACTAACCAGTACCCCCAGAGCTCGAGTCTCTAGCTGCATATGTAGCAGAAGATGGCCTAGTCAGCCATCATTGGGAAGAGAGACCCTTTGGTCTTGCAAACTTTATCTGCCTCAGTACAGGGGAACGCCAGGGCCAAGAAGTGGGAGTAGGTGGGTAGGGGAGCAGGGCGTGGGGAGGGTATAGGTGACTTTTGGCATAGCATTTGAAATGTAAATGAAGAAAATATCTAATAAAAATTTGAAAAAATTAAAAAGCATTATTCTGTTTCCCAGGGTCTAAAATACATACATTTAGTATAAAACATATAAAATATATATTTTTAAAAAAGCAAGGGAGGTGACACAGGAACATCAACTTACTCAGAACAGAGTTCATGACCCAGTGCATACACTAGAGCTTACAATAATGAGATAATGTTATAAGTCTTACGTGTAGATCCAGACTATAGTGTGATAGAAATATAGAGGTTGTAGCATGGTTGTCCCATACTTTATGATTAATATCCACTTATAGGTGAGTACATACATTGTTTCTTTATATAGGTCTGGGTTACCTTACTCAGAAAGGTTTTTTTTTTTTTTCTAGTCCCACCCATTTGACCAAAGGATCCATAACATTATTTTTTTTTAACAGCTGAGTAATACTCTACCACATTTTATTTATCTAGTTTTTGGTTGAAGAACAGCTAGGTTGTTTCCAGTTTCTGGGTATTACAAATAAAGCTGGTATGAACACAGTTGAGCAAGTGTCCTTGTGGTAGGGTGGGTCATCCTCTGGGTATATGATCAGAAGTGTCTTTGTCTTGATTCCCAATTTTCTGAGAAACTACCATATTTGATTTCCAGAATTGCTGTACAATTTTGCATTACAATCAGCAACGTAGGAGTATTTGTCTTGCTCCACATCCTTGCCAGCATGAACAGTCACTTGTATTTTTGATCTTAGTCATTCTGACAGGGGTCAGATTGGATCACAGAATCATTTTGATTTGCATTTTCCTGATGGCTACAAATGTGTAAAATTTCTTTTAGTGTTTTTTGACTATTTGAGATTCCTCTGTTGAGAATTCTCTATTTTAGACCTGAACCTTATTTTTAAAATCGGTTATTTGCTTCATTGATGTCTAGTTTCTTGAATTCATTATATATTTTGGATATTAGCCCTGGGTCAGATGTGAGGTTGGTGAAGATCTTTTCCCATTCTATATGTTGCCATTTGTCCTATTGCTGGTATCCTTTGCCTTACAGAAGCTTTTTAGTTTCATGAGATCCAATTTATTAATTGATTATCTTAACACCTGAGCTGTTGGTGTTCTGTTCAGGAAGTTGTCTCCTGGGTCAATGTACTCAAGGCTATTCCCCACTTTCTCTTCTATCATGTTTAGTGTATCTGACTTTATATTGATGTACTTGATTCACTTGGAATTGAGTTTGATCAAAGTGATAGATATGGATTATTGCATTCTTCTACATGCCAACATCCAGTTAGCCTAGCACCATTTGTTAAGGTTGCTTTGCTTTGTCCATTATAGAATTTCGGCTTCTTTCTCAGAAATCACATGTTCATGGGTTTATGGATTTATGTCTGGGTCTTTGATTTAATTTCATTTATCCACATGTTTGTTTGTAAGCCAATACCATGTGGTTGTTATTATTATACCTCTGCAGTATAACTTGAAATTGGGGATAGTGATACATACAGAAGTTCATTTATTATACAGTATTGTTTTGGCTATCCTATTTGTTATTGTTGTTGTTTTGTTTTGTTTTACCATATGAAGTTGAGCATTGTTCAATCAAAGTCTATGAAAAATTGTGTTTAAATTTTGATGGGGATTGAATTGAATATTTAGATTGCTTTAACTAAGATGGCCATATTTATTTTGTTAATCTTACCTATGGGATATCTATCTCTCCATATTCAGATACCTTCTAAAGATTTAGATATCTTTCTAAAATTTCTTTCTTCAGAGACTTTAAAGTTCTTGTCATATAAGTCTTTGACTTGCTTGGTTAGAATTACACCAAGATCTTTTATATTATTTATGGCTATTATGAAGGGAGTTGTTTTTCTGATTTCTTTCTCTCCGCCTGTTTATCATGTGTTTATAGAAGGGGAGGGCTAGTGATGATTTTTGAGTTAATCTTGAGTTAATCAGTGAAGTTAAGCCACTTTAATGAAGGTGGTTATCAGCTGTGGGAGTTCACTGGTAGAATGTGGGGGGTTGCTTATGTATACATTCATGTCATCTACAAATAGCTATACATTAACAACTTCTTCCTTTCTATTTTGTATCTCTTTGATCTTTTGTTGTCTTATTGTTCTAGTTAGATCTTCAAGTAATATACTGAATAGATATCAAGAGAATGGACAACCTTGTCTTATTCTTGATTTTAGTGAAAATGCTTAGAATTTCTCTCTATTGAATTGGATGTTGTCTGTCCCCTTGCTGTATATTGCCTTTATTATGCTTAGGTATGTGCCTTGTATCCCTGATCTCTCTAAGACTTTTATCATGAAGGGATTAGATTTTATCAAATCTTTTCAACATCTATTGAAGTGATTATGTGTTTGTGTTTTTGTTTTTGTTTGTTTTTTTAGTTTGTTTATATAGAGGAATAAATTCACAGATTTTCATATGTTTAACCACTTCTGTATCTCTGGAATACAACTTACTTGATCATGGTTAATGATCTTTTTATGTGTTCTTGGATTCAATTTGTAAGTATTTTCGTGAGTATTCTTGTATCAATATTCATGAGAGAAACTGGTCTATAATCCTTTCTTTGTTGAGTTTTTGTGTGATTTAGGTATCAGGGTAACTGTGTCCTCATAAAATGAATTGGCAATTTTTTTTATGTTTCTATTTTGTGAAAATAATTTGAGGAGTATTGTTATTAGCTCTTCTTTGAAAGTCTGGTAGAATTCAGCATTAAATCTGTTTGACCCTGGGCTTTCTTTTTTTCTTCTTGTGGGAGGCTTTTAATGACTGCTTCTATGCTCTTATAGCTTCTAATCTTATTGCTTATCTGATCTTGATTTAAGTTTGGTAAGTGATATCTATCAAGAAATTGTCCATTTCTTTTAGATAGCTCAATATTAAGGAGTGCAGGTTTTTTAAGTATGGCCCAAGACGCTTTGGATTTCCTCACTGTCTATTGTTATGACACATTTCTTTCCTGATTTTGTCAATTTGGATATTATATCCCTTCCTTTTAGTTAATTTATATACAGGTTTGTCCATCTTGCATTAATTTTCTTAAGGAATCATCCCTTTCTTTCATTGGTTCTTTGCATTGTTCTTTTTGTTTAACCATGTTATAATCCATAGTACCAGAGAAACTAAGTGATAGGGAAGCTTCAACTAGAGAACACATAAATCTCCCTAATAAGTGGAAATAGAAGAGATTATTTTGGGTGAAATAGGTGTAGGTGAGGACAGGAATAAGAGGGATCCTGGTAAGGGAAGGATGGAGAGAATACTGTGATAAACAACTGTAATTTGGGGGCATCTCTGGAACAAGCTAGAAAACTAATACAAGGAAAACCCCCCAGAAATCTAGAGGGTGACCCTAGCAAAGACTCCTGGTAATTGCAGATACTATGCCTGAACTCATCATATCCTATAACCAGGCAAGACTTCCAGTGGAGGGCCTGGGATATCAACTCATTCATAAAACTTTCAACCTATAATTTGTCCTGAATACAATATGTGCTGTGGTAAAGGTAGTGCAGAATTGTGGGAGTGGGTAACCAATGATTGGTCTGGTCCAGTTTAAGAGAGATCCCATCTGTGGGCTCAGAGGCTGGATAACCCAGAGACACTGGATAGAACCAAAAATGCCTGGGGTGGGCAGATAAAAGGGCAATGAAGTGATTCCTAATTATATTCTGCTATATTCATAGATTTATGTTGAGCCAAATTGTCATCAGAGAAATTTAATTAGCAACTGATAGAAACAGATTCATATACCCATAGCTAAACATTAGCTTGAGGTATCGTGCAGAAGAGAGTGGGGAAGCATTTTAGGGGCAGAGGTATCAAGGAAACCATAAGAAAACTCAGAGAATCAACTAATCTGGGCCCATAGGGCATCATAGAGACTGACCTGACCATCAAGGAGCCTGAATGGGCCTGACCTAGATCTTCTGCATATTTGTTACAGTTATATAGCTTGGTCTTTTATGGGACTCCTAACAGGGGGAACTGGGGATGACTCTTGCCTGATTCTGGAACCCTTTTCTTTATAATGAATTGCCATGTCTAGCTCTAATATGAGGGGAGGTGACTAGTCTTATTGCATCTTGATATGCAATGCTCTATTGATATCCATGGGATATCAACCTGCTCTTTTTTGAAGAGAAATGGAGGCAAAGTGGGTAAAGGTGGAGAAGAAAAGTGACAGGAGAGAAAGGAGGGGAAGCTACAGTCAGGATGTAATATATGAGAAAAGAATAAATTTAAAACAAAGGAAGTACAGACTGGATTCCTGGACCATAAGCCTGTGTACAGTGTTGGGTAGAGCACTTAGAAGTTAAATCTTCATAGTTTTGATAAATATCCTAATATAGCTGTGATAAATATCTAGACAATAAGAAAGAAGGTTTTTGTGTTTGTTTTTTGTTTTTGTTGGTTTGTTTCTTTGTTTAATCACATATCAGGACATGATCTATCATGGTAGGGAAGTCATGGAAGCAAGAGGTTGAGTAGCTGGTCACATAGTATGGAAAGTCAGAATGATGAATGATCACACTCAGTTGCTCCTCTTTTTTTTCTATATAGATAAGGATCTAAATCCAGATATGGGGATACCCTCATTTAGGGTTGGTTTTTCTACCTCAACATCATGAACATTATTCCTCCTAGTCATGCTCTGACTAGTCAAAACATTGATCTCATCAAGGCACTCCATCAAAAGTGTGGCAGGAAGTGTGCCCTGTAGTTGACTTCAGATCTTGTCAAGTTGGCAATCAGCACTGACCAACTCAAGTTGAAGGGGAGTTTACAAGATGTGAAAGGGCAAGGTGGGTGTGCAAAGGGACCCTGCTGATGGGAGGGATAGGAGGCTGCTGCCATGTCTGTGATCCCTGGGCAGTCATGGCAGCCCTTATTCCACACACATTTCACTCACCAAAGATTCTTTCTTTCAAGGCCGTGACCCTAGGGATGCAAACACAGAATCAAGAAGTCTTTCTGTGTGTATCAGATAATCAAAAATGTCTCAGAATTTGATCTCAAATTGGGTCCTCAATTCTGAGGCCAGGTGGTATGTAAAGTTGCAAACCAAATCAGGGGCCCACATGGAAGCAAGAATCACTGTCACCTAAGGAAATAAGATCCTGTGTTCAGCACACACTGTCTTCTAGCCATTGGTAGGGGGCCAAGGTAGGATTCACAAAAGGTTCAGTTACTGTTCCTGGTATTGTTCGTGATCCATATTCAATATAACTCTCTTAATCAGGGCCTCCTTCTTGGTTGTCAACTCAGGATCCTAGTGAAGAGGATGTGCAGTAGGTGAGGATTTCTCTGCACAAAGACGGCAGACTTACTTGTGTGCATGTTAGTTTTAAATTGGACAATCCTAGGGGAGTAGACATTGAAGGATAAACAAACACTTGACATAATAAGGAAATAACATAAATAAAATAGTGCCAGTCTCAAAGGACACAGGCAGGAACCATGATGAATGACAGCAAACAGGACCTATACACCACCCATCTGTCTTCCTCCTATGGGAATCGGACTATCTTCCTTCCTGTCAGAACACATCTGATAGTCCTCCAGAATTTTCAAAGAGTCCCAAGGCCTACTGATACACTTAATGGGCTGTACACAGTAAACAGAGTAATTCACACATCATATACAGGGATGTCTGACAATACATGATGGGATCCTTGGTTGTTTATAGCACTGTATGACAATGATGAGCCCATCCTGTGTGTGAGTGATTAGTCTGACAAATTGTACTGGTCTCTGATGGCCAGAAAGACCCTTGATAATTCAAACAAAGTGTGATAAAAAGTCAGGTTGAACTCCTTCTGATTTCCCTCATTTAGACAAATCCATGTGTCCTTCTTGCCCAACAGCAAGGAGAAGCTAAGTCAATGCTCTTTTCACTATGAAAAATCTTATCTGTATGCTTCAAAAAATCTTGTCTTCAATGGAGCTGAGTAGGAAATTCTGTGAAAAATCCTATTAATTTTAAGTTAGCATACAATATGATAGAATTCATTACTATATAGATAATAAATTGTAAAAAAGTATAATGATATATATGTATATGTATATATATCATTATACTTTTTCTTATAAGTATGTCATTGATTTGCCATTATGTTTATATATATAATATATATGTGTGTGTGTATGTATGTATACACACACACATATTATATCTACATTAGTGTACTTATTTCTATCCATTTCCCTTCTGTTGGCCCCCATTCGTCCTGACCCCTTCTTGCTGTGGGTCCCCTATCTTATCCAAGCAGGACAAATCACCCCACACCTGAATCTATAATAAACTAACATTGTGTACATCACCCATAACACACACACAATGAAAATTTTTTGAACCATAGTGGAAAATAAGCGATGATTTGTCTAGGTAAAATAGATAGAAACAGCAACCATCTTGATGAGCCAAACTGGAGGAGACTGAGAAGATGACAATCAATCCTCTCTCTTGATGTACACGTTCTGTATTGGTGGAGGTAGGGTGGGGGTATGTGTCGGTGTTACCTGCTAGTTGAAAGAAATCTGTGAAAGGAAAGGGGTTCTAAGAGGAAGGACAGAGGAAAGATATAATAGGCATATGTGACAAAAGAGCAGTATGCACTGGTGGTATGAATGTAACTGCTGTGGCCACTGTGGAAGTCAGTGTAGGGCTTTCTCAAAAATCCAAAAGTAAAACTTCTATATAATCCAAGTGCATCACACCTGAATGTGTACCTGGAAGACTATAAGTCAAGATATTTCAGATGCTATGCATACTCACTAATGTCTGACCTGCAGTGGCTAAGACACAGAACCAGCCTTGTTGCCCATGGCCACTACCACATGGGAATTCAACTTTTCACACTGGTTCCTCACCATGGCCTGAACCTCCATCCTTGGGATTACTTTGCTGACTGCCATGAAGATATGGTTCAGCAGCATCCATCCCTTCTTCAGAAACCTGTTTCAGTAGGCAGGGGATGTAGCTCAGTGGTCACAATCTTTGCCCAGCATGTAGTCCAATCCCTACTACTGCCTACACCAGATATAGTTGTGTGTGCTCATAACTCCAGTACTCTGAGGCAGAACCAGGAGGGCCAGATGGTCAAGGCCATCCTCAGTTACATTAACAAGTTCAAGACCAACCCAGGATACCTGAAGCTGTAACTGCAAGAGAGGAAAAGGTGAATGTTTTCACCTCCCTCCAGCTTGTGTCTGTGTGTTTCACAGCTATATTGTACAGCTCTCCTATGAAATGACAGAAATGTGTTAGAAGATCTGTGATAATTATTTTTCTCTACATCAGAAATATCCATCGGGCTTTGTTTGAGTGCAATTTACAGGAAGCTCCTCCCACAGTTGGGAGAGCTGAACTTCAGGACCTATATATCAACCATTTCCCTGAATTTCTGTAAAGATTAAATATGGTTGTACTTCATAGTTTCTTACTTGAATTTAGGTTTATGTTTTACTTATATCAATACCTTAGAAGATCATCATCAGCAAGCAGAACATCACACGTGACAACATGATATGCTACTGATCAGTGTCTTCCCCCACCCTACCAAGAACAGTAAAGCTACTAGGATTAAAATGGAATTTTTCCACTTTACAAACATTGTAAGTTCATACTTGTGATATTAATTATCAGAGAAAAAATGTTTCAAGTACTTTAGAACAATTTCATTACACTGGTTTGGCCAAAGTGACATTTTTCAAAAAAGAAATAAAGATAAAATATACTCACCCAAATACAAATCTAGTAGAACCCATGGCACACCCTGACTTGTGTTTAATGCTGGAGAAGGAAGGTGACTTCATAGAGCTAACAGTACTTTTTCTGTTGCTTCTCTTTTCTTCTGGAATGTCACTGAGTATTGGGGACAAAAAAGGGGGATCCAGGGGGGCTGGGGAAGAAGCAGGGGAGAAATATGCCACATCCAGTCAGAGTTCCTCTGGTCTGGGCAGGCAGACACAGGAGGACTGCTGGACTCTTTCCACTTGGCCCCGGGTGGGCATCTAAGCCTCTGACCCCACTTGGCGAGGGGTAGACAAGGGGCAGCCCCCAACGGTTGACCCCTGTAGCCCCGGGATTATAGGAGAGAGGGAATAGGGGAAGAGGTTCCCAACACTGATCAGAGTGTGCGGGAAGTTGATGGAGCAGATACTCTGTATGGTTAAAAAGCTTTATTATAGAGATGCAGGGAGAAATAGAGAAGGTAGAAGAGGAGAGAGAGAGAGAGAGAGAGAGAGAGAGAGAGAGAGAGTAAGAGGGAGAGAGGAGAGGAGAAGACAAAGAGAAAGGAGAGAAGAGAGAAGACAAAGAGAGGGGAGAGAGTGGTAAAATGGAGACAAGAAAGTGAGAAGTAAGAGCTTAACAGTAAGAGATCTAGGTGGGGGCTGAACATCCCTTTTATGGTCTTCACTGTTGCTAGGTAACTGGGAAGGAGTTTAGCCTGAAGGTGAGAAGCTTGGGTCATTGTCTATGTGCCTACTGACCATGCTTCTCTTGTGGGGGCTGTTGGAGGTGGTACCTTAGGCAAGGACCAGAGTTCCAGGAGCATGAGAGAACACCTACCATGTCATGTAGGTAAATTATAACCATCAGGGTTCAGACCTCAGCTCTACTGGATACCAGCCTGTAATTCCCCACAACTGAGTCCATCATGGACACTCATGCTGCAGGTATTAACCAACAAGGATATCTCTAAACTGTTCTTTAATGTGATGCATCTAAATCCCCGAAGCTTCCTGTCATGTCTTCTATGTCTCTGTGATTGAGTGAAGTCACATCTGAGAAGCACACAAACTCTCCTCCCTGTAGGCATGCAAGGAGAGCACCTCATCTCGGTTGCTCAAATGTTCTTCTCAGGTCTGACATAATGACAGATCACTTTTTTATTTCCCAGTCTCTCTGGCATTAGCAGTTCATCAGGACTTTTAATAATTAAATGCAGAAGAAAACAATTCCATCTGTCAGGTGCTTCTTAGCGCCCAGAGCTCTGAGCTCCATGGCAGCTGTCTGTCACTTACAACTATAGTGACAGCCAGAGGGCAGATTTATAGATGACTGGAACTGAACTGAGATTTGAGTCTATACCTGAGTCCACAGCCCTTAGTTTCTTCAGGAATCACTGCTGTTAATTTAGACAAAGCATCCACCTGTGGCTCCTGTCACAAAAGAAGGAAGGATGGAATTATTTGGCATGAGTGACTTTACTTGTCCCAACCAGAAGGTTCTCTACTTCATGGGGAGTGACAGAGCTTTGCACATTTTACACTGTTTCACTCATGACAGGGCAGCCCCAAGTCCTGCCCTGCATAGACTCTCTTGGGTTTGCTTGATGGTGAGATGGGTTCTTCAGCCACATCTATGCAGACCTGCCCTTCATTGTTGTGATTTGCCAATATCATATCTGAACAGGAGCGTGTGGCCAACAGATGCACTGCTGAAACATGGCTACTGAGTCTACTTCTGTTCAAGACCTTGTGATCGACTTCCTTATGTCTTCACTGTAAATCAGTCTGCCTTCCTGTATAAGGTGTTAGGATTAATAGCACAAAAACCTGCAGAACCCATGGATAGTGATTTCTCTGTCTATTGGGAGTACCATTTGAGGCTGCCTTGTGAACTGTAACTCATTTGTGAATAACCAGGTCCCAATCCACATACGAAGTCAATCTAAAGCATGTTCCCTTATGAAAATGAAGAGACAGAATCTTGTCAGACAAGATTTTACTGTTGGGATGAATGTGCTCATGTTTGTATTCTAGAAAAAAGAAACTGAATTTGTAGAATTCATCAGTATTCCTGGTGTGCTATGTTCTACCATGTTCTACCTCTATCTCCATCTTTGTCTATGCAGTTATGCTAAATTACTATTAAACCTGAGCTCAGAACATTAATGAAGAGGCTCTTATGTATTAAATCATCAATAATGATTCAACTTGCTTCATTATATCAGAATACTACACACAAGCATAGATAACTGATTCTTAAACTTGTTAATCATTTACTCTAGTCTTTGGAGTTTGGTTTGTGAGTATGCAGTAGAGGACAATTTAAAGGGTTTAAATTCCATTGGCTCCTAAAGGATTTCAGAGAAAATAAGGCTTTATGTTCGGTTGATTTTGTTTTGCAAAATACTGGAACTAATTTCAAGTTAGAGACTGAAAGCACACCATACTATTACCATATTTCTATTCCAATTAATACCTTCTCATCCTTTCTGCCTCTTACTTCCAGATTGAAATGTGTCAGTAGGATGGAATTACTCCTACAATTTTAAAGTGGAAAACCTTCATTTAATTCCCTTCTGAATTCCTACTTATTTTTAATGAGGTATTTGTGCACATTGTTTTATACATGAGAAAAGAGTAAAGGACTGATTGCACCTTAGATGATTGCTTTATTCCTATTAACAGATCTGTCATGGTTATAATTACTTGCCCATGTTGAGAAGAATGATGTGAGCAGACCACAAGATGGTGTGGAAGCCTTAGGCAGTGTTGTAGAAGTGTGGGTCTTATAATTAAAAGACCACTAACACAGGCAGACCCCAGGCAGGAGTAAAACTCTCTGGTGATTGCAGAGGTTTAAATAAATGCATTTGAGAAGTCAACAAACAGGATCAGAACTCAGATACTGTGGCTTGTTACTCCATCTGAAAAATACTGTAGCTATCCCATGATAGGCAACAGTGATACAGCTATGCAATGGACCTAAATGTATCTAAAATTTTTGTGTTCACCATCAGTGGGATACTCTTTACCTAGAGGTACTTGATATACCAATAAAGAAATGATTCAAATTGGGGGCGGGGAACTGGCTCATCATGTAACATGCTTGCTTTGTGTGTGTGTGTGTGTGTGTGTGTGTGTGAGAGAGAGAGAGAGAGAGAGAGAGAGAGAGAGAGAGAGAGAGATGCCCTAAGCACAGATCTCCAGACCACTCTGGAGATCTGTCCACCCCTATGTTGAATGTGAGGAAGACAGTGCTGAAGAAACTGATGGCCTAGCTAGACTGTTATGTACAAAAGAAAAGCAAAAATGATACCCCGAGACAAAGAAAAGGGAAGTTGAGGACATATTTCCTTTGACCTATATTTTTGTGTCATGGAACCCAGGTACCCACCAAATACAAACACACAAATGAACATCCATACATACGCACACAGGTATAACATATACAACAGACACAAATGCACATGCATACACATATTGGCATAAACACACACATATATACAACATACACATACATATACACAAATGCAAACACAAACACATGCTTACAAGCATAAAATGCACACACATTCACACTGAGAAGAAATTATTTCCAAACCTTTTTCTCTTATACAGTTGATATAACAGTGAATGGATTGATATTTAACAGATGGACGAGAAGGAATGATGTTGAGAGATGCAAACTGCCAGTCATGTGGCCCAGTAATAGTTTGGTTAAATGGAAGATTTGTTTTTATTAAAAGTCATTGTGTCTATTAATGAGTTATAAATGATCTTGAAATAACATGGGAATGTAGAGAGAGAGAAATGAAAATTTTGTTTACCCTAAATCCTCTATACTCTCCAGGAATCAACTTTGACAATCCCAGTTTCTGGGTTATCTGAGACATTTGTCTACATGGACATACATGGATATATTTAGGGATTTTAATATGTTGATTATACTGTCATGTGTCTTCTTACCATTGATTCCTGCAACAAACACCAAGGGCCAGGCAGTTTAAATGGCAGGTATTTAATATACATCATGGGGAAGCTGGAAGCCAGAGCAAGCAGCCAGCATAGACAGGCTATGGAGTGGCCAGGGTATTTCCCTGGCTTAGGTAATTTTCCCTCACTATTTGCAAGATCAAACAAAACTGTTCCCCACTGCAAGTTTATGGTGTCCCATCCAGTCCTTGGTACCCCTTAGGTTCCCTTAATGGTTTTGCTGTTCTGACCCTCTGGAACCCACAATCCCTCTAGGTTCCAAAGATCTACCTCTGTCTCCCTTTGTGATACAAAGACTTACCTGAGCCTGCATCTGTTATCTGTAGAGTTAGCTGTGGTCATAGATTTCTCCAAGGTTAGTTATAAGCCTACTGCTCCATGCACTGACCTGCTTCTGGATATGAGTTTTTCACCTCTGCAAACTCCCTCTAGGATATGAAGTACAGTCACCTCCAGAAAAGGCCTATGTCAAGAATTAAGGCTGTCTAGTACCAAGAGATACAAAGGTTTCTGCACTGTAGCACACTATTCTTTAACAGTGAGTCCTTTGTAAAAAGCAATACTTCCCTTCATTTATTATGGCTCCTATTAGCTGTCACAATCACGGAGCATTATAACAGGCTCCCAGGAGACTGGTCCAAGAAATGATTTATGGCTCATGCCATATATGTCATCTATTAGGAAAATCACAATGTCCTGCTCACCACAGACCACCCTCTTAGGGTTCCTGTTTAGCAGACAAATGTGTGACTTGTGCACTCCTGAGCATAGTGTCCTTGTGCACTGAAACAGGAGGAAGTGGCCATCCTGTTCCACACAGACAAGAATGCATCAGAATGCTCTACAATGACTGAGGAGACAGAACACTGATCAGGGCTTTCAGGGAGATTTTAGACTAGATTAACTGAAATAGAAAGACCCACATTAACTTGGGGTGGGTAGTGCCATTTCATGGTTCAGAGAGCTGGAGTAAATATAAACTTAACACACTTTCTGACATGTGACTACTGCCGTATCTCTTCCTAAAATGGGAATCAAAGCAAACCCTTCTATCCCTAAGCTGCCTGGGCCAGGTGGTTTTGTTACAGCCCTGATAAAAGGCACATGTTTCTTGTCTTTCCTTGTTTTCTGATTTGTTTTGAGACTGTGTCTTGCTATGCAGGCAAACTCACCTCAAATTTGTGTCGACCCTTCTGCCTCCACCTCTCAATTACTAGGTTTGTAAACCTGAGGCCTAACACTTGGCATACAGCAGTGTTTATACTCTAACATCCATGAACTTTCCATGGTTAGGGTAGGAGAGGAGTTTCCTTGACAACTTATTCACATTTTTGGAACAAAAAGTGTACTACTTTTATGTAATTTTTATAGACTCTGACTAAAAGTGTTTAAAATTAGACATGAGCCACACACAGGAATGACAGGTCTTTGAGAAGTTAAGATTCTTTGGGGAGGGGGGGTGTTTGAAAGGAACTGGATTAACAGAATGTGATGCAGAAAGAACTCTCTAGAATGCTTCTCCCTTTTTCCTCCAGATGACAGCTCTGCTCAGATGCAAAGAATCTTTTCCACAGCTGAAAGATCCTAGTCCCTTGAGAAATGATGGGTAAATAAATCAGACTGACTTATCCTGGGATAAGCTCTTTTGTCCCTGTCTTCATCTTGTTTTATTTTATGTCATCCATAGGTATTCAATTTTACTCTTGCTCTGCTATAGAAGGAAATGCATTTTGCCCTACTTTCTTTTTTTTGTTTTGTTTTGTTTTTGGTTTTTCTGAGACAGGGTTTCTCTGTGTAGCTCTGGCTGTCCTGGAACTCACTCTGTAGAACAGGCTGGCCTCGAACTCAAAAATCTGCCTGCCTCTGCCTCCCAAGTGCTGGGATTAAAGGAATCACATACCCCAGGGGACAGTTGGTAACTTTATACCTTCATACACCTAGGACAACATACCTAACTTCTGCTCATTTAGCATTCATTGCAACTGTCTATTTCATATTATCTCCTAAATTACCTTTTTAAATTTTTTTCTTTGATCTACTTGCCAAAAATGGAATTTATTGTGTTATAATTAGGATTAAAACAAAGGAAAAATAAAAACAATTGTAATTTCCTTTTCCCCTTGTATCTTCTGTGCTTGCTTTGTTTTACCTATAATTCTATGGAAAAAAAAGATTATTTATTCATCCAGGTACACAGATCAATGCATTATTGAATGTCTTATTGAAAGATAAATAGTTATAAGTCTGATGACATGGTCACCGAGAGATTCTAATTTTGATCACTTGAAGGACAGACCCTGGCATTGTTTGTTATTCTACTTTCCTCATGACCAAAGAGAAATCCTCTACTGATATTTCCACTGAGCTCTGCACAACATATCAAGGTCAGAGGTGGTCATGTGTGAGAGTACAAGCTAAACTCCCTGGAATAGGTAACTCTGATTATTTAACCCTGACAGGTCACTGTGTAATATTCCCAGCGAAACTGAAATGCCACTTGTTCAAGGAGCTGATAGCTAGCCATGAACTCACATAAAACAGTTTCTAAATCACATAGAAATGGGCAATTTTTGAAAGAGATGGAATTCCTTCTGGGAGGTATTCTTGAGGTTTCAGGCCATTTCCATCCTCCCAGTTTTCTAAAGCAAGCTGTTGCCTGGATTGTGTGCACATAGATCTTCCCACCATAGCCATGATATTTAGGAGAGGTGTTGGGGAAGGGAATCCTGATGCCCACTCCCTTCCTAATCTCAATGAGCTGCCTAGAAAATACATGCAGGCTTAACTGTGTGCACACACTTCATTTCTCTCATGTGTTTTTAACTTTACAGTCCGAGAAGAGAAACCAATTTGGGCAAAATTGTTAGCAAGCATTTTGCAGGCCTCTGATGATGTTAAAGCTAGATTCATAAACTAATCCCTTTTTAGAAATCTAAAGAGACAGAGAATGAGCTGGCATTAAACTTTAGGAATAACAGAGTTTGAGGCAGATTATCAATAAAAAATGTGTTTATAATAGCAAAAACTGGCTCCTGAATCAGATATTTTGAAAGAGAACCCCTTGTGTTTCCATACTAGATCTGAAAGGCAGATTATATGATGAAAAGTTGCAAGACCAATTTGAGATTAGTGTATCCTAAGAGATCTTTCCCGCCAGTGGACCAGAAGCCTCTCCTGGCACCTGAGCACATGAGCTTGTAGGTCTCTCACAGTCACACTACAGCATTTGAAGCAATTGGACTTTTGGTGGTGGAATATTTAGTCACTTGGGCAATTTTCAATGAGTTTGATTTATTTCCTCTATAGTTTGATATAATCACACACAAAATCCTCTCTCTACCTGTTGCTCTTGGCCCCTCTCCAACTTCTCCTTCCTTCCTCTAATTCACTACCCTCATTTCCCTGATCAATGTCATGCAGACGGTACCCTCTAGTCTAGAGGGTCCTGCAATTAGATGCAAATATTATGTCTTTGAATTTACAGAAAGACAAGTGTGGAGCACTACTTTCATTTCCATTCATAAGCGTGTATGCCTAGCTTTCTCCTTCTGCACAGATAAGATCACTTGCCACTTATTAGCAGCAGGTGGTGGAGAAGCCTGTGTGGTCACGTGACAAGTCCCAGTGCCCTTCTCTTTAATCACAGCATCGGAGACAGAGTGTGTGCCCCTGCTCTCATTCTCCCCTGTCATGTTGGACACAGGTGATGGATTGCTACTTCAAATGAGCTTCCTGTGGGGGCTTATTGTACATGCAGTTTGGATATCTGATAGTCTTGGCTGTTCATGAAATAATTGCTTATAATTAGAAGTCAGCAGGTGCTACTTTCTGGCTTAAACATTATCCTAGATATTGATCAGTTCTTCACTCGTGACGTTTTCAGGTTTTTGAAATACCCGTTTCCCTTGCCATCTTTATCCTGTGCTCTAAGCCAGTTCTCATCAATAGATGTGTGCTGTTGCTTTTCTGCTGCATAGTGATGAGTTTGTGCAAAGCCGAATCTGTCCTCTACAGGTGCCTTTTGTAAGCAGCTTTATTCATGGTTGCACATCCTCTTGATTTGACTACATTTCAAGGAAATCGGTATATAATATAGGAAGATTTTTCCAGAACTGGGTCTGGGCAGGCTTGGATCCCATTGTAGTTCTGTTCTTCCCTGCTCTGTGGTCTCAAATGCATGACTTATCTTCTGTCATATTCTTTTTCCGAGTATTGAGAATGGCAGCAGGGAATGAATAATCATACGGGGAGCCATTGCCATCATGGTGGAGTCAATGTACTTGACCACTGTGTATAATACTTGCATGGAAGTCCCTCTGGATGCAGATGGAAGTTGCAGAGATGTGCTATCATGGCTCTCCCAGAATCTCCATCGTTATTGTCATGTAAGGCCCACCTGTAGAATCTCTGACCTAGTGGTGTGCATAGGAAATCCAGAAAAAAAAGCTCTTTGGGTTTGGGCCATTGCTTTCAATTGCACAACAGAAAGTGAATGAAAAGATAGAAACTTGATTTTCTGATTATTTGGAGTGTACACTGGTCTGGAACTGGGGCTTCCCGGAGGCAGCATGTAGTCCTGGAAATACTCTGTGTGCTCAGTATCCTGCATCTTGATGATTGGAAAAATACAGAATATGTTAATTATTATAGTGCATATCTGTCTGCATCATGCTTATCATATAGTTTAACAAAGAACACATTTAAATCATGACATCATTTTACTTTCTTAAAGTATTTTCTGCTCTATTTTAAAATATGATAAGTGGTTCACATTTTGTTTCTATCAGAAAGGTTTAGCAGAGAGCAGTGTGGTACACTTTTACTAACTGTACTCCAGTACATTTTACTTCTGTAGAATTAAAGCTCTGTTTTGAAGTTATTTCAGAATAAGTGTGTGTCTGTCATTTCTAGTGTTTTGTTTATTCTTCCTCATCAAAAATACATACACTACAACATTAGAGATGAGCATGGTGACATGGGCTTGTTACCTCTCCAGGAGTGAGAAAAGGATGAGGCAGGAGGATTTCAAGTTTGAGTCTAGCCTAGATGACCAAAAGATGCTGTCTCAAAAACAAAACAGACCACCATGTTGGCTCATCCTGGTGAGAATTTCATGGACAGTTCTCACCCTAGAGTCAGTCCTGTATCTCTACTTGTCCAGGAGATGGAGAGGAACTTCATTAGAGGTTCTACAGTGGACAGCATAGTCCCCCTCTCTCCCATAGGCTCAATCTTGTTAAGCACCTTTTTTTTTTTGTTGACTGTTGCACCTTCTTACATCCTAAAATCTGATCAAGCTTGATTCAATAGAGACAGCAGCATGCCTCAGAATTCAGTCTGCTCCCAATACTACACTGCCTTAAAAATACTAGCTCCCATTCTCTATTTCTTCCTGCTAGAGCAGAGGCCTCAGGATGGCACAGGCTGACTTTGCACACACAGAGAAATCCAGAAAGAGTTTATGGAGTGAAGATAAACAGATATCTGGAACTCATCCAAAGTGCACACTACCTCCCATAAATGTCTTCCTGCTAAACAGTTTCTTATTCATTGTTTATTTCTTAAGTATACAGAAGCTCGTGATGAGAATGCATTTCAAAGGAATTCCAGGAATAGATAGAAGCCACACCATCAACAAAACAATACTAAAGCTAAAATTCCAACTTCATGATGTAGTGTGGCCCTTGATAGCTTTTTGCAGCCCCTATTGATGCTGCCTAAGAAGTTTGCCCTAGGCATAATTCTTAGCGTGTGCCTTGTCTACACAGTGTGCGTCTGATTTGAGTGCCTACACTGTAGTGATTGTGCACTATAACCAGGGAGCTGAGAGTGGATTAAAACGCTCACTTGTGGTCTTTACTTTAATTTTATTACCACCCTTAGTTGAAATTAGGCCTTTAGCATTTCTATAATGTAGTTTTTAATTGAATTGCTTTTTTTAATCCTATGAAAGTATTCTATTATGATCAGCGAGGCAGGATCAGAGCAGCTATAAGCAGACATGTTCAAACTATGATTCTGTAAATCTTGTGGACTAGGGGACTGATCCTACTGGGTACAAAAGAAAACAATACCTAAACATGTAAGCCTAAGCAGTTAGAGTCTTGGAACTAAAAGCAACTTCTAAGGACATACTTTATAAAGGTCACCCAACAGCACAGGGCTCCCAGAAACATGGAAGCTGGACTGAGTGTGTCCTCAGGCTCTGACCTATTTACTTCTGGGCCTGTCCCTGCAAGATCATAAAATCCACTGGAAATATCACTTGATTGCTGTTCCTCATCTCATTTTTCCCCTTGTATTCAGCACAACAGTTCAACTCTATGCCCTCAAGTTAGACTGTTCTCCTGCAATTTATTTTTCTTTAGTTTGTGTAGTAAGTGTTCTCTATAAAGAGTAACTTAGGAGAGCTACTCTGAACTTAACATCTGGGAGCTGGATTTTAGTGTAAGGAGGTAGTCTTCAAAGTTATCCCTCCAAGCTTCCTCTTGCAGCAAAGTGACTTCTTTTGTCTCTCCTTCACACCTGACATGAAAATCTCTAATCCAGGTTTTTATTAAACATTGCCTCAGTTTCCAATCTTGTTGTAAGCTTAAGAAATGGAACATGCCCAATGAAATGTCAAGGTTACTAGGCCATGAAAATGTTTAAACATCTAGATATAGGCCACATAATAATTTTGAAACTGGTTGTATTAAAAACCCATGACTCCAGAAAGTCAAATAACCCCATTAAAAAATGGGGCTCAGAACTGAACAAAGAATTCTCACCTGAGGAATACCGAATGGCAGAGAAGCACCTGAAAAAATGTTCAACATCCTTAATCATCAGGGAAATGCAAATCAAAACAACCCTGAGATTCCACCTCACACCAGTCAGAATGGCTAAGATCAAAAATTCAGGTGACAGCAGATGCTGGCGAGGATGTGGAGAAAGAGGAACACTCCTCCATTGTTGGTGGGATTGCAAGCTTGTACAACCACTCTGGAAATCAGTCTGGCGGTTCCTCAGAAAATTGGACATAGTACTACCGGAGGATCCAGCAATACCTCTCCTGGGCATATATCCAGAAGATGTCCCAACCGGTAAAAAGGACACATGCTCCACTATGTTCATAGCAGCCCTATTTATAATAGCCAGAAGCTGGAAAGAACCCAGATGTCCCTCAACAGAGGAATGGATACAGAAATTATGGTACATTTACACAATGGAGTACTACTCAGCTATTAAAAAGAATGAATTTATGAAATTCCTAGCCAAATGGATGGACCTGGAGGGCATCATCTTGAGTGAAGTAACACAATCACAAAAGAACTCACACAATATGTATTCATTGATAAGTGGATATTAGCCCAAAACTCAGGATACCCAAGATATAAGATACAATTTGCTAAACGCATGAAACTCAAGAAGAATGAAGACCAAAGTGTAGACACTGTGCACCTTCTTAGAATTGGGAACAAAACACCCAGGGAAGGAGCTACAGAGACAAAGTTCGTAGCTGTGATGAAAGGATGGACCATTTAGAGACTGCTGTATCCAGGGATCCGTCCCATAATCAGCTTCTAAACGCTGACACCATTGCATACACTAGCAAGATCTTGCTGAAAGGACCCAAATATAGCTGTCTCTTGTGAGATGATGCCGGGGCCTAGCAAACACAGGAGTGGATGTTCACAGTCAGCTATTGGATGTATCACAGGGCTCCCAATGGAGAAGCTAGAGAAAGTACCCAAGGAGCTAAAGGGATCTGCAACCCTATTGTTGGAACAACATGATGTACTAACCGGAACCCTGGAGCTCTTGTCTCTAGCTGCATATGTATCGAAAGATGGCCTAGTCGGCCATCAATGGAAAGAGAGGCCCATTGGACTTGCAAACTTTATATGCCCCAATATAGGGGAATGCCAGGGCCAAAAGAATGGGAATGGGTGGGTAGGGAAGTGGGGGGCGCTATGGGGGACTTTTGGGATAGTATTGGAAATGTAATTGAGGAAATTATGTAATAAAAATATATAAAAAAAAAAAAAAAAAAAAAAAAAAAAAACCCATGACTAGGGACAGATTTTCACTTGTGATATTTAACCTGTTTCTTAATAATTGCACAGAAGAAATTGTGAGAACCCATTGTGTGCATACAAAAGGTAACATTTAGAAAACAAAGTATAGAATTACATCAGCAGTACCTGAGTAGTCACTGGAGAACATGAAGGAGAAGACGAGTTTTGATTACTTAAGGAAATACAGGTAATAACATTGACAATGATGGTGATGACAATGATGACATTGTAATACTGGTGGTGATGGTGTGCATGGTAAAGTGTATATGTTTATATATGTATGTATACATGTAAGTTATGTGAGTATATGTGCATGTGTAAGTACATATATACACATATTTGCTGCTCTGGGGGGAGTGAACCCAAAGTCTCTGGTATGGTAAATAGCTACATTTATGGTTTTGTTGGGAGATACTATGTTATTCCTGCTGTGATTAACTCTTACAGGCCTGTTTAGTCTACACATGGAACCATTTCCAGTGTCTCTATAAATTTGTGAGAAGCCCAAATCCCAAGACCACAGCCAAATTTCACCACTTTCACTGAGCTAAAATGGGTAACAGTGCCAAAGAGCGAAATTCCAAGACTACAGGAAAGTATTTGCTGAATACACACCAGTTAATGTTGTCCTGGAATTTGTCATTTATCTCTAAACTAAATTAGTGAAGCTGACAGTCACCATTCTACTGTCACCTGTAGGGGACCATGTTAAGGATACTGAATTTAGAGTTGAATCGCTAAGTGATACCAGGTTGACTCTAAAGAAGGATGGTTTATTGACTTTAAAAGAGAAAAGACCACCATCTTTTGCTGTGGACCTGTTGAAATTAAGATCTGCCTGGCATTGCCTTGCCATCTACTGTAACAGTTAGCAGGGCATCCTAAGTCATGGTACCTGCTAAATTTTATGAAGAAAACTTGAGAGGGGCAAATGGATCTCCCCCAGAAAGCAGCACTTTGTGAGAAGCTGGAATTTCTCTGGTCACAACCCTTCTGCTGTCACCGTGTTCTCCAAGAACCTCACCTATCCTTGGACAGATATGCTATGTGCCTGGCTCTAGCCAAGGACTTCTCTAAATACATTATGACAGAACCAAGGGGGACATCCGCCAGAGAGGTTAACCCCATGGGGTTAACCAATGTTAAGTTTCTCTAATAACAACCTAGGGAATATAGATTGCTTTGCTTTTATTTTGTATAAATTAACAACAAAAAGCCAAGGCTTCCTTTTGCTGATCTTCCATATAATATGTAAACTATGAAATATCTAAATAGAAAACATTATGGAAGGGCTGGGAGATTTATTCTAAACTCAGTAAAAGAGAAATAGGTCAATGAATGACCAAAATAATATTTAATGATCAGAGGTTTTTATTTAGTTTTTAAAAATAATTATATATGCTCTTTGACATTTTTGTACACCTCTAAAATATGTTCTAACTATTCTTACTTCTCACTCCTGACAAACCTCACTCATTCTTGTAAGTCACTTTTAATCAAAAGAAAGATTATGGTGTCGTAGAAAACTTCCGAGATTGGGAGACTAACATGGAATTGCCCTGAGAAACTTCAAAAAACAGAAATCACCAAGCTTCTAGCAAGTGGATCCAAGGTGAAGGCTGATGACTGGTACCTAATGTGCTGAGACTCAAGAGCCCTCCATGCCCTGTCAGAACTGCTGATGGAGACTTCAGCCAGGGATGGCTGAACAGAGGATGAGCCGCGGTGATTATCATTCCTCAGACTCCTTTCAAAAGAAGTATACAGCCAGCCATTCTCAGTCCACTCAGAACGTATGGACCGCTGAGCGTGGCACCTGCTGTTCTAAGCAAAAGCTTTCATCTCTCTGAGCCCAGCTTGCTGCTTTCCTCCAGAAAGCGGTTTGATGACTGAGTCATTTGGTTCCCATCATGTTCAAATATTCAAAATCCATTTGGAAAGACAGCATTGCCCAAAGTGCTCTTGCAGGTCCTCAGTGTTCTGGTGGAATATTTTTAAATTACTTTTATGAAAAAGCACTCTTTACTAGTCTACCTATTTTTAGACTTATATTCTAGGCTGTGGATGCTATAGCTGCATAACAGGGGACCAAGGGATGAAGCTATCTCTCTACCAATGTCAGAACCACAAAGTGTCAGATGGTATCAAGATAAAATGTGTACCCACCTGCCCCTCCCATGCTTGATCATCATGATTGGCTATAACATTGTTTCAGTGTCCTGGGTTGAGAGGTCCTTCTTTCCTTGCGTAAATGGATGTCTTGAATATGGAAAAATAAAAATATGTACAGATATTAGCACTTAGATGTGTAAAGAAAGATACACAGAGGAGCCACTGAGTGGCACTAAGGCTGGCTAGCGACTTCTTTAAAGTGATTTAAGCATTGGTATAGAAATGACTATAAAGAACCACATAGCTATCTCTGTCCAGGCTCCAGGCCCTCTCTGGTTTCGTCTTCATTGTTCTGTAGCCAGAAGCATGACCATGGGTGGAAAAATTGTCCAGAGACCTTAGGGTAGTTTGATTTAAGCCCACTGTTTATGGCATTAGCATGTAAGACACCTTTCATAGCCACCTTCTCTTATGATCTGAGGCCTTTTTAATGTGATCAGGCACAGACACTCATTCCTACAGGCTTGTTCTAATCTTACTGACTATTGTACCATGTTTTAAATGCAGGATTCAATGCCTTATTAATGCACAAACCTGAGCTCCTCAGAAGAGCAGTATAAAAACTTATTAGGACAAAATGGTTTATTGATGTGAATGTTAACCGCATGTGTTTATGTTGTACCCATGGCAATTCATGTGTGAAGATGATCATGCTACATTTTGAAAGCTCAGAAAATGTTAGACACCGTCCACACATAAACATGTCCTTCCAAGATATCTGTTGTACATCCTCAGTATTGCTTCCCTAATATTAAACATAAATGTCACTCTCTCCATTTATATTTAGCCATGATCAGAATCTCAGAGATATGGCTAGTTCTTCTTGGTGGATACCAGTGAAGGGTGCCTCAGCTTTGTAATGAGTTGGATAATTTTCTATATTCTCAACTCCATGAAAACCACAGAGTAGACCTTATTTTTTTTTTCTATACTGGGCCTCATGTATATGTACAGGTTCGGACCCACATTTTGTTCTCAATTGAATTTTGGATGCAAAATTGTGAATGGATGGGTGGAGTTGATAAGGTGACATTAGGGATGAGGGGTGTTTCTCATGCCCCTACTTCCTATTAGCAGCCACTGGGATTCCACTCCCATCTAAAACACAAATGAGGGAGGGTGGGGTACTGCATGGAGATGCAGAGTAGAGGAGTAGGAGCGTTCCATAACGAGGAAAATGGGAATCTACAAGTAAGTAGAGAGAGATGGTGCATCTCACATATTGCCTTCTCATTTTAATCCTTATTACATTGCTTGGGAGTCTGCTTGCTTAGGTTTCCATCCTCCTCAGAGTTGGGTAAGTGCCTCAGGTTCAAGCACAGAATACAGGCCACTTACTTTATAAATACATATACATACATATACATATACATATACATATACATATACATATATATACATGTACATATACTTATACATATACACAAATATAATATATAGAGATACATATATGGTATATGAAGATAAATATATGGTATATGTTATAGTTTTTTTGTCATATGACCCCAGGGAAACAAGAGTTTGTAGAAAGTCCAATTTTGCAGTAAAAGGAGTGCAGATTAACAGTATTGTGTGAGAGGCCTCACTTCTCAGTGAGGCACTTTAGGAAGAATCTGTTCATTCAGAATTTCTTGCCTTTTGTTCTGAAATGCCCATTACATCTCAAACACATTGTATTTATTGTAATATAATTAGATTCTATTCAAAGGATGTGAGTGAGATTGTATCAAAATTAGCTTCATTCTGAAGCTGGAAAACACATTATTCTAATTTATAAGCGTTGTCTACAAAATCTGATTAGTGAAAGAAATGTTAATTCAGCCTTTGTTGCTGAGATACTTTATTCAAGAAGAACTTGAAGTGAGCCTTTTCTGTGCCTGGACAAAAGTGCCCTGGCCACGTAGAAGTCCCTCCTACTCATCTCTGTGACTTACAAGTCGTCAAAACACTAAAAAAATAAAAATAAAAAAAGAAAGAAAGAATATAGCTTTTGTGTTTCAGGTGACTATTGCCTTAAATCACAGAGCTTTTCTTGGGAGACAGCAATCAATTGATAAGCTCTCACAGACAGGGACAGCAATTCACATCATGGGCATCCACACTGCAGGGAATTCTGTGAAGGCAGGTTCTAGATTTTTAATGACTCTGAAAGAAGTGTTGATACTTATGAGATACTGACAAGTATTTAGATTTTAAAAAATATTGATCTTAGATTGCCTACTACTTTAAATTCCCAACATTGAAACCTGTATGGTTTGAATTGTTCAGTTCTGTGTTCTGATTCGCCATGTCCCAAGGCAGCTAGCACACCTGTTTTCCTCGGGTGCCCATGTCATGAACAGTTTAATCACTTCCTCCTTTTTGAGACATGTTTGGACTCACAAAGATAAAGGTGTAAGGGGGGACGTTGAGCCTCTGTGTTAAACAGCACAACAAGCACCAGTAGTAATTGACACTTACAAAGAGAGGTGCTTGGTCTGAGACAGAATGAGAGAGAGAGAGAGAGAGAGGAGAGGGATATGCTTTTCTTCATCTTTCCTTCATGTGTAGTATCTATCATTTCTATGACAACAGTTTATTTAAAGAATGTTCCTCAATTCATTTTATAAACTAGTCAACTAATATAAATATGAAATTTCCCCCAAGGTCCTTCATGTTAAAAACAAATCCCAGGGCTGGTGAGATGGCTCAGTGGGTAAGAGCACCCGACTGCTCTTCCAGAGGTCCAGAGTTCAAATCCCAGCAACCACATGGTGGCTCACAACCATCCGTAAGGAGATCTGGCGCCCTCTTCTGGAGTGTCTGAGGACAGCTACAGTGTACTTACATATAATAAATAAATAAATCTTTAAAAAAAAAAAAAAACAAATCCCAGAGTTTAAACCAGCATTCACTTTTCACATTCAGTGTGCCCTCAAAGGGAAAGCATTATTTTCCAGCATCATTAAGTCTTGTACTCAGCCACTGTTGACTGAGCATATGTTATGTATTAGGAGATGAGGGAAAGGCTCGAAAGGCATGAATGAACAGGTGGTGGTGCTCAGCTCACAGAGACATTGGTGGGGCAGCCTGACTTCTTTATCTCATTGACTGGGAGTGTAAGCCATGCATGTCTCACTCAGAGAAAAGACGAGGGGCAGAATTGTTTGACAAACATGTCATGTTTCCCTTCCTCTGGACAGGTCCACTGGCTCAGGGGACAAGACTACTTCCAGTGTTTGGTCATTTCCTCTGATATTGAGTAAAACTGAGAAAAGTAAGACTGGTACTGTGAGTACCTTGGTTGGCTTGTATTTACACAAATGTTTCAGAAAAGCAGTGGTTCTCAACTGCTTAGGGAAAAACGACCTTCTCACATTGGTTACCTATCATAATGTGTGGGAAAACACAAATATTTAGATTACAGTTCAGAACAGTAGCAACAGCAATGACATTACTTTTTGGTTGGGCATCGCCACAACACAAGGAACTGTATTAAAGGGTGGCAACATTACAAAGGTTGATAACCACTAATGTAAAGACTGTTAAAGTATTCTGATCTTGAATTAAGAAATGACACAATGGAAGGAAATATGCCTCTCTGTGGAAAAAAAAAAAAAAGAGGATGCACAGTGGTGAGTGGAGATTAGAATCCAGGCTTGCTTTTGAGTCTGGTATAAGAGCAGAGCTCACCTGCTTTAACTCACTCACTGTCCCATTAAGTCTGCTTGTCTGCTTAAGTAGGCACACCTGCTCTGCCATTTCCATGTGCTTTCTGTATAGTCATATATCTACCTGGAGTGTAGTCATAGGCTTCTTTTGGACAAGGCCAGGAGTCTCACAGGGATAATCACCCCTGTCCTGTCCCACCTTACACAGTGATAAAGTGTACAGTGTCCATGAATACCTAGACATCTCAGGAGGTGCTCTCTCTCTCTCTCTCTCTCTCTCTCTCTCTCTCTCTCTCTCTCTCTCTCTCTCTCTCTCTCACACACACACACACACACACACACACACACACAAACTCTCTGTGTCTCTCTCTCTGTCTCTCTCTGTGTCTCTTGCTCTCTCTCTCTCTCTCTCTCACTCTTGCTCTCTCTCTCTCTCTCTTTCTTACTTGACTGCTGGAAAATCTCAGGAGCATTTCTGAGTTGAAGATTTCCTCAGAGAAACACTGCTGTGGGAGGCATCCATGCATCAGCTGCTGTGAGAAAGTCAGATCCCTCCTCAATGAAATTAAATAGGCAGCTATGTTATCATGACCACATGAAAGCCTCCGCTTGCTTTCTCCTGGGAGTCTCTTAGGATTTCTTTCATGTATGGCTTTTTTTAAAAAAAAGTTGTAATATTAAAATCTTGCAACAGAGCAATATGTTTAAAGTTTGTGTTCTAATTTATTGTGGCTTCATTTTGGATATTGCTTCCTTCTAGTCTTTAAAGCACCAGCATAAACTTTTGGGCCAAGACACATGCAAGAGTTATTGTAGTCACATTTACAACACAGTCCTTGCTCTTTACAGAAGTATAAGTCCATGACCTATGGCAAAGTCCAGTGTCTTTCTGTAGAGCATATGTTGCCCTATAAATGTACAAAGGGGCCCTCAGTCATTATATACAAAGGCTTCAAAAAGAAAACTTCTATGGCTGATGTTAAGTTACTTTTGTCATTAAGGTTTCTCAGAACCCATGACTATTGACTGCCAATATTTTTCAAAGATTTAACCTTTCTTTAATGCCAGTGGAACATTTTTTTTTGGTCCTCAATTGTCAGAAAATAGAGATTAAACAACCACCAAAACCATATTGATTGTTCTGAGTGAAAGCAAGACAATAATTCCCTTACTAAAATATTTGATTCTTTATTCCGCTGACTGTTAGGTTTCAGCAAATGCACAATTAACATATATGGAAGTGGCAAGTCTGTTGGGCACCTTACACCAGTCCCACTGGGATTCTCACTTAAAATTTGTGAGTGTTAATTCCCTGGGAGGAAAGTCTGAGATCAGTGGTGCTTAACCTGTGAGTCACAACCCGTTTAGGGTTGAACGACCCTTTTACAGGAGTCATATATCAGATAACCTGCATGTCAGATATATGATTCACAACAGTAGCAATATTACAGTTTTAAAGGAGCAATGAAAATATTTATGGGGGCTGGAGAGATGGCTAAGTGGTTGGCCTGATTCAAGGGTGGAAATAGGGATGCTTACACCTGTTCCTGTGGCATGTACCTCTCTCCATGTCTCAGAGTCACTCTTCATATTCATACTGCCTACATCTGATGCCACTACTGAAATTGCTCTAATTCAAAATCTTGATTTATTTTTTATATTTACTTTATTTGTTTGAGTGTCTGCATGCATGCATGCATGCATATGTGCACCATATATATTCAGTGCCTGCAAAGGTAAGGAAAGGACATTGGATCACCTGAAACTCGAGTAATAGATGATTGTGAGCTGCCATGAGGATTCAGGGTCTTCTGAATGAGAAACCCTTACTCTTTACTGCTCAGAGAATTTTCCAGCCCCTAATCTAAGCTCAATATGGACTTCAAGTGTCCAGTAATATTCTACAGATTATGGTTTCATTGTACCTTTTACTCCAATTGATGACATCCAAAGTTTTACCTCTTCTGTAATACCCAGCATGTGCTTCTAATCTTCTTCCACATGCATCCCAGTGTGCTTCTTTATGTTTACTTCCTACCTGAGCTTTCTAACAGGCTACAGTCTTTTTCCCAATGATCAACAAGCATTTCTGCATCTGCACCATAGGTATTCAGTTCCTATCTTTGCCTTGCCTGAACACCCATTCCTATACTTCATGCCCTGCCTGTGCTGTGGTGGTTACCATCAGAGATGTCTCAACACAGACCCCTCTTCTAAGACGTTCCTTCAGTATCCCCATCCTTAACATACCACTGTTGATTAACAACTGCCTCATTGAGATGAATCTGTGGATTAGTGCATCCTGGGATCAAACCAGTTGTGTCTCCGAGATGCTCTACTAAAGCTGTGTCCATGGAGTATTTCCATGCCCTGAACTTTCCATTCAGCCATGGTATACAGCAGGTGTATTTCTTTCTGTGCTGATAAGAGCATTCTCAGGATTCTGTTTCCTTATGAATTCTAGTAGCCTTAAGTGAAATGTTTACACATAATGATTTATTTGACCTTTATTTTTGAGAGAGATCTTGCTGCATAGTCCACACTGGGCAGAAACCTGCCATCCCCTTGCCTCAGAACACTACACTCTGGGATTACACCTGTGCACCACCACGCCCAGCCTTCAATTTTTAAATAGAAAAGAAGTACACCAGTAACCTCTGCTTGCTTGTTTTTTTTTTTTTCTTTTAACTTAATATTTGTTTGAGGTTGATGACTCTATGGAACTGAAAAGGGCTACTCTATAACATGATCAATTATGATCCATCATCAAATCCATGTCATCTTCACTTACCATTTCAAGTCAATCCAAATAAAGTATGGAAAACGTGAGGTTTGCATTGACTTTGAATATGAATTCATCTTTATTAACACTATGTTAAGTATAAAACAACTTCTATTATCTTCCATTTGTGTATACCTCATGGAAATTAAAAGCTGCTTAATTTAAATAGTGTAGGATAAATAACTATTTTTTTCATGTAAATGTGATTTTAGTTTAATTAGCAAGTATTATGTAAATATATGCAAATTGTGTATTTAAATATTTACATAATGTAAAATTTAAAATTTTCTGTTTACTTGTTAATATAAACCAGGAGACAGTCAATACAGCTTGCATAATTTATGGTTGGAGAGTTTAGGCACAAGGGCATTTGAGTTAATTATGTAGTTAAAATATTCAAAATAGAACTTGTTCAAACTCCATAACATCGAGGCCCTCATGCAAATGTGAAACCTTCTTACATTCCAGGTGATTCGTTATGTAAAGGAGTCCCATACTCCCTGTAAGATACTCCCCACACAGAAACAAAATGAAGAACAATATGTGTGAGAAACCTGTCTGGGAAGGGAAAAATTGAAACAATTAATGTCCATTTAGAGCAATTCCATAAACACCAATTGCTTGTAACCAAGCTAAGTAAAAGTATTGGTTTGATTTTACATGCTTTAATTTTATGAGGTAATACAAGAAAAGAAGAAAAAAATCCATCTAAGTTAATTACAATATTTGAAAAAGTTGTCAAAATTATTTTGAAAGCCAAATTAAATGAAACACATATTTATTAGAAAAATATAAAAAAATTATGTTTGGATCTGAAAAGTAATTAAATATGTGCTCTTCCTAATTCATGTTCTTGAAACTGATAATTGCTTAAAAAGCAGATAATTATTCTTAGAATTAAAACAAAAATCACATTTTCAAGTATTTCCTCTAAACCTCATTCTTTCCTATACTTACTAAACTAGAAATAGCTATATGTTTAATTATTATTTTATAGATTCTAACAGTTGTTGAAATGCACAATATTTTATTTTGTCCTATACAATAATCTGATTGAACAACAGTACATTTAAGACCAACTTGGGAAGTGAGGAAGCCCAGGACTGAGAAGTCTACCCTTTCTGGCAGGCACTATACACATAGTAAGAACTTAAAAGACCCTGTTTTCTGACACCTGGCATGCCCGGTGCATTGAAAAAGAATCCTTGAATCCTGGCATATGTCCTCCCTCCAACTACAATGAGCTCTAGAAGTCATTAAGAGCTATCCCCTCACTCCTAGAGAGACACTGAAGTGTTCCTTTGGATTTGCATAGGATTCTACCAAGGAAACAGCCCCTTATCCACTCAGGATGATCAGCATCATCTCAGTCATAAGCTTCTAAATATCACATGTAATGATAAAAGAAAAGTAACAACTTTCCCTTCTGTTGAGAAATGTTCTGTGTATAACTTTGTTTGAGGAGATTAGCTTTTTAGATATAAATAGTATGTAGTGGCATTTCTGTGACTGAGTCTTTAAATGATAATTAGGGACACGGTATATTTGAAAGCAACTGCGCCTTTTATGATGCACTGTTCACTGTTCTTTCAATTTGATTATTCTCCATCGCTCAATACTCCATTTGCAAACACAGACTTGGGCAGTAGCCTTGATCTCCTTGTAACATCACATTCAATGGAGGGATTGATCTGCATCTGAACTGGGTGACTTCTTCCTAAGGACTAGATCTCACAGTACCAGAAAGAACTGTGAAAGTTAGCACGGGAGAAATACAAGCAATTGTCCTATCTAGCTATAATTTCTATGAACTACAACAATGACCAACAGGGCAAGATATTTGGAAAGGTGTAATACAGGCAGATATATCGTGGGTTACCCAACAGCCATGGAATTGGACTTCAGGCTAGCTGACTGAGAGGAATGCATGCTTTGCACTGTAAAATGAGCCAGATACTCATGATAGTTGAGTTGGAACTTGGATAGGGAATGAGGTTGATTATGATCAAAGTATATTGTGTGAGGTTCTTAAAATAGTTATTAAAATATGCCCTATTGGTTCACTTTATGATTTTATTTTAAATTTTATTATTATTAAAAAACTTCCTACAATTTATTTTGATCATATTTTTCCCCAACTTTTCTCAGATCCCCCCTACCTCCGTATTCATCCAACTTTATGTTCTCCCCCTCTCTCAAATAAAATAAAGACCAATGCTAGCAGATTAAAACCAGGAGACAAAATATACCAAACCAAACCAAACCAAACCAAATAAACAAAAAGAAAAACCACAGGGGAAACATGAAGTCCATCTGTGTTGGCTAACTACACCTGAGCATGAAGCCTTCCCAGAGTGTGGTTAATATACCCAGTGACATTCTACTAGAGAAAATTGATTTTTCCTTTTCCTCTCCCAGTAGATATTAATTGCAACGAGCTTCTTAAATATGGATAGATCTTTCTGTTCACTTTCTTTTCTAAGTACTAGAATTTTTGTCTGGTTAGAACCTATGAAGGTCTTATGCATGCTCTTATAGTCTCTGTGAATTAATATGTGCATCAGTGCTGTTATGTCTGGAAGATGCTATTTTTTTGGAGTCTTCTACCACTCCTGGATGTACAGTCTTTCCATTTCTTCATTCATGTAGATCCCTGAGCCTTGAGGGGAGACGTTTGATACATACAACTCATTTAGAAATGAATGCTCCAAAGTCCTCTACTCTTTGCATAGCATCCAGTTGTGACTCTGTGAGTTAATTACTATCTACTGCAAGATGAAGTTTGAACAATGTACCCTGTCTTATGATGCTACAAAATTACAAATCACAACTCAATGAAAATAAAAATTCAAAAACACAATAAAATTCTTTTGTTTTATGCTTTGTGAGTCTTCAAGAGTACTTTTCACAGTTAGTGAAGAAAAATCCCATCTTCATTTGTATCAATTAAAAAGTAGTTTGTAACTTGATAGATTCTAATTGCTCACTTTGATGTTTCTTTTAAAAATATTTTATATCTTCCTAATGTATTCTTCCCTTTTGCTTAGTAATAACAGTATCTTCCTGCTTCCTGGTAGCTAAGTCATCTCTTCTCCAAATACTCCTATCTTGTCATCTTTTTACTGATGTCAAATCTGGCTGCTCACTGCGTGATAAGCCAAGTAGATTAGAACATATGATGTTGTCACATGGAAGCCATCTTTCTTCAAGCAACAGGCTAAGCAGAAGAGATGGTGGTTTCTTACACCTTGGGGTCACCCAGCAGTGTTATATAGGGGAATGTTGATGGAGCAGAAAAAAATC
Organism: Mus caroli; assembly: GCF_978045245.1. Classification (NCBI taxonomy): domain Eukaryota; kingdom Metazoa; phylum Chordata; class Mammalia; order Rodentia; family Muridae; genus Mus; species Mus caroli. Next base: position 112,065,461 of record NW_028227265.1, on the reverse strand, counting down.
CTGCCCAAATTAAGAGATGGTTCTCCAATTGAGAGGCAGTGGCAGTAAGGGTTTCATTTTCTGGCTGATGGCATCTAGAGTCACGCAAGGCTTTGTACAAATTCCCGAAGACAGCTGTGGAGTCTAGCAACCTTCCTTAGCATCCTGAGAACTTGTCTATCACACCCAGAAAGTCCAGCTCAGTTAATCTTAGAATGGAGGATGTTTCCAGGACTTTTCCTGAGACATCAGGAGCTATTTTGCACTTTTCTATTCCTTTGTATCTCAAAGTCTTCCTAATTTTGTCCTTTAAAAAAATTACACACAACCAATCCAGATCTAGTTGTTAATTAAAGTGGAGAATGTAGGGAATGTCTTGCTTATTAGTTTTGATTTAATGAGTAACCAATGATGAATCTTGTTTGATGCTTTCCTTTAAAAACATGCTACCTGATAGATTTAACTTTCCCTAGTTAGAATGTGGCCCTTCTTGACAATTCCTAAATGATAACTTTTCAGAACCAGTCCAATATATCCATGAAACAGGTGCGTCACTGCGCAGAAGCTTAAGCTCTATGAGAGAAACAAGCCCATTAAGGCTGGTTTCTATGAATGATGAGTTTGAGTGGATGAAGGGACGTGGCGTGAGGTGAACAATAGATGAATACAGATGAGCTTTGCTCATATCTGTATTTCCATGTCCTCCTGTAAATTAGTGTCAAATGCCAGGATTTCTCAGAGAGACTAGCAGAGCATGTGAATGCTGAAGACATGGCTTTTTCCAAATGCAGAGAATTGCTGAGTGCAGAGTCTGTGAAATTCTGCCAAGGGAACACTGCATAGTGTGGCTTGATTACAAAAGACACTCTCAGAGTCGTGGATGAGGTGAGGAGAACAGCAATTATAAAGGCACAGGAAAACTTTCTGTCTGAGTATATTGTATGTAATAAGGAGTTTCCTGAAACCTGGGGATATTTCCTTGCAATAGATTACTATTTAGTTTTAAGAGAGTGGGCATGACCAGTCATGTTGGGATGGAAATGACATTCAATAAAATGCTACAAAGCCTGCCAGGCTTACATGTGTCTTGAATATCCACACATGATCCCTTATAAGAGTTTGATTAATGTGACCAAGATAGTAGTGAATGGAGGACTGGAAAAAACTTGTCTGTCACACGGAACTCAAGAAAAGCCTTCTCATGGAAGCCCAACTCTCTCCTAAGCCCCTAACCCACATAGCCTTCTTTTGCTTACTTGTGTGATTCCTGAACTTCTGGGAACTATCTTAAGCTCTACATATGCACTACTAACTCCTAAAGCAATGTGCTGAGCTAATGTACATCCATAGGACCCATAGAACTCATGGCATAGAGAAAAGATATGGTTGAGCACTGTCATCATAATGGCAGGAGTGTTAAGCAAACAAGACCATTGGTAAGCTCTGACTCCATTGTTTTCAATGCTGGGAAGATAATGTTGACCTTCAGAAGCTCTCACTGAACAACTGGCCTCCTGACAGAGGTTAGCACACTATACCAGAGGAGGCTAGACTGTGCCAACAGAGCACACAGCAGGGAAGTGACCCCAGCATGGTTGTCAGGGAAACAGTGCATACTGAGCATTCACTGGATGTGGTTGTGCAGGCTTCAGCACCAGGTGGTACAGAGTGGATATATGAGTCTGTATTCTGAAAATATCCCAAAAGGGATCTGGTAAGTTCTGATCCATTGGGCTTTATGACCTCTTGCTGGCTTGGGTTAGTCCTATCCCAGGGGAGTTAAGGAACAGAGGAACAAGTTGGGCTAAAAATACACGCAGGTTTGGTAGTAAAGGGTAGAGAATACTTAGGAGTCATATAAGGATGAAGAATCAGATGTTTGAAAGATTTAACTTTGCTATGTAGGTGGTAAGAAATAGAAGTAGGGGAGCGAAGAGAGAGCAACAAACAAACAAAAAGACACTTTTTGGGGAATGTAGCAAATGACAATAGGCAGAAAATATAAGAAATGGAGAGAAAATAGTAAAGAAATAAATGATCTGATGTCAGAGGAGGACCTGTGGAAACCATGAGAGGAGAGGGCAGGAAGTGGAGAAGAGATGGTGTAGCCAGCATATTGAAAAGAATGAGTGTGGGGGCAAAGAGGGCAGAAGAGAGGAAGGCTAGAGAGCATCCTGAAAATCCTCAATCAAGATCATCTCTGATGTGATAGGGAGAGAGGAGTTTAAGATTCTATTTCATTAATTTAGTATAGAAAGTAATACATGTGTTTATGATGGTTCTTCTTGTTTTTTGTGTTTGTGTGTTTGTGTGTTTATATGCATGTGCATTTCTTGGAAAAATTCTTATTTGCATTTGGTTATTTTTTCAGTGATAATTTACTTGTAAATAATTACTGATCTATATGCTGTTGTAAGAAATAATGAGGTGGGCTCCTACACCCTATCCAGGGCAACTCTATGCTGTTCACTGTCCAGGGAGGAAACAACACACTTCTCCACTCTAATCTCCCATTAGACAGGAAATTTCTTATTCACTTCAGAAAAAAGAAAGTGTTGTCCATATCTGTTATCTGTATGCCTGGAGAGCAGTTCTGAGATGTGAGCTTCTCTGGAAGTAGACAACGAAATGTGTCAATGTCTTCTGACCTTTCTTGCTGAGCTCTGTCCACTGTGCCATCATTGAGGATATTATGAACATCCTTGGTTTGTGTCATTCAGATTCTCCCGTATGTTTTGGTTTTTCTAAAACTTTAAAGGATGAGTGGTTCAAAATCACAATGGAAGAGCACCAATGTATTCTAGAAGTTTCTAGAACTCAATCCAAGCAATTTCTATCAATACACTTTCCCCATGCAGAACTGTTCATCATGGAAAGTTGTTTGTAGAAACTGCACTGATTCCCTGCAATGGTAGGTGATTGCATTAGCCTGGCTAAATATTTTTGGGTGTGGCATCTGCACTTCCTGGAGGCCCAAGTATTGAAGCACTGCTGTCTAGTTTATGAATATTTTGCTGCAGGCACATGCCATTTATGAAGCCAGCATTTCCTAGAGAATTCCTTCAAGGAGAAGGGATGTCTCCTGTCCAGAATCAGCTGTTACCATGTAGACTGTGTGCATTCCTTTCCATGTATTTCTTTCCTTGTTGGACCCAAACATGATTGCTCATGATCCTGTTTCTGAATTTGTGGGAGACTTTCATTTTGACATATTGGGGGTCTTACTTAGAGAATTAAATTCTTAGTCTCTACGACTTTTTTTTTTGACTTTTTTTTTTCTTTTTCCAATTTTTTATTAGGTATTTTCTTCATTTACATTTCAAATGCTATCCCAAAAGTCCCCCATTACCCCCCCCATTCCATTCCCACTTATTGGCCCTGGTGTTCCCCTGTACTGGGGCATATAAAGTTTTCAAGACAAGGGGGCCTCTCTTCCCAATGATGACTGACTAGGCCATCTTCTGCTACATATGCGGCTAGAGACACGAGCTCGGAGGTACTGGTTAGTTCATATTGTTGTTCCACCTATAGGGTTGCAGACCCCTTTAGCTCCTTGGGGACTTTCTCTAGCTCCTCCATTGGAGGCCCTGTGTTCCATCCTATAGATAACTGTGAGCATCCACTTCTGTATTTGCCAGGTACTGGCAAAGCCTCACAAGAGACAGCTATATCAGTGTCCTTTCAGCAAAATCTTGCTGGCATATGCAATAGTGTCTGTGTTTGGTGGCTGATTATGGGATGGATCCCTGGGTGCAGCAGTCTCTGGATGATCCATCCTTTTGTCTCAGCTCCAAACTTTGTCTCTTTAACTCCTTCCATGGGTATTTTGTTCCCAATTCTAAGAAGGGGCAAAGTGCCGATATTTTGGTCTTCATTATTCTTGAGTTTCATGTGTTTTGCAAATTGTATCTTGGGTATTCTAAGTTTCTGGGCTAATATCCACTTTTCAGTGAGTACATATCGAGTGAGTTCTTTTGTGATTGGGTTACCTCACTCAGGATGGTACCCTCCAAATCCATCCATTTGCCTAGGAATTTCATAAATCCATTGCTTTTAATAGCTGAGTAGTACTCCATTGTGTAAATGTACCACATTTTCTGTATCCATTCCTCTGTTGAGGGACATCTGGGTTCTTTCCAGCTTCTGGCTATTATAAATAAGGCTGCTATGAACATAGTGGAGCATGTGTCCTTATTACCAGTTGGAACATCTTCTGAATATATGCCCAGGAGAGGTATTGCTGGATCCTCTGGTAGTACCATGTCCAATTTTCTGAGAAACCGCCAGACTGATTTCCAGAGTGGTTGTAAAAGCTTGCAATCCCACCAACAATGGAGGAGTGTTCCTCTTTCTCCACATCCTCGCCAGCATCTGCTGTCACCTGAATTTTTGATCTTAGCCATTCTGACTGGTGTGAGATAGAATCTCAGGGTTGTTTTGATTTGCATTTCCCTGATGACTAAGGATGTTGAACATTGTTTTTAGAAGATCAAACTTAAAGTCATATACTTGAGGATATAGACAATGGGAGCCTTTAACAACAAATGTAGAGGAGTTTCCCCTGCCCTCTCATTGATGGACTTGCTGTCATTGGACTATATGTTAGGGAAACTGGGGTTGCTGGACAGTATACATGTCTCCCAGATTCACTAAGTTTTGTCCTCAGTATCATATCAATTCTTGATGTACTCAAGGAAGTATTAGAAACTAAACAAAAGCAAACACAAAAGCACAGGAGAGAATAAAGGCTGCAGACTCTATAGAGCTGCTTTCCCATGATGCACTTGGTATGTTATGCATGTGAGATGGTTTGTGAAAAGCAGTACTGTGAAGGGTTGAAGCAAATATCCAGCACATAAAAACAGGATCAACCTATGAAGTTAAATGACTAAAATCCTATAAGGATTAAAGGCACTGATTTTACCAACAGTTTTAGTTTTCTTTTCATCTTTTTAAAACAACTAACAATTTTTGTCCATTATTTTCCATATAAGCTCATAATATTCTAATCTAGGATGGGGGGCGTTGGTTTAGTTCTGGTTTGTCTTTCTTGTTTTGTGTTTGTTTTTTGTTTTCCCAAAAGAAAATATAGATTAGGAGCTAGGGATCATTGATCTACATTGTAAACTAACAGAAAAGTTTGGAGGAAACCACAACAAAAGTTGACTCCTTCCCTTGACAGTTAGTTTTCTCTTTGCTGTTATAAAAATGTACTGCTGACTCCTAGCTCCGTTCTTCAAAGAAAAGGGATTCTCTCTAAGGATGCTCACTAAAGATGTTCATTAAGGAAGCTCACTAAAGATGCTCACTGAAGATGCACACTAAAGATGCTCACTAAAGATGCTCACTGAAGATGCTCACTAAAGATGCTCACTGAAGATGCACACTAAAGATGCTCACTGAAGATGCTCACTGAAGATGCTCACTAAAGATGTTCACTAAGGATGTTTACTGTTCTTCATATGTTGGCTCAATTTTTTTTTATCTTTTTTTAAAGGACTTTTTTGTTTCTATGTTCATAGTTGATAATGGTCTTTAATTTATTTTTGCTTGTTTGCTTTTCCTCTCAGTTTATGATAGTGTCACAATCTGACTGGAGAATCATTTTCTTTTCTCCATTTTTATACCAAAAGTATAAGAAAATTAATTTTGTCCTTCTTAAATATTTGACAAAATTGGGTAATGGAAGGCCACTCTCTAACTTTTTTTTTTTTAACTGTTACTTTCAGTAACGGAATTCAACTTCTGTCACAGAGAAATAGTGGACATTCTGTTTAGCCATGTGGTGGGTTATAATTTTCTACTGCTTTGCTCATTTTCTCTAGCCTATTAGTTTTGGACAAAATGTCCTTTATAACAATTTTATGTACTTGTTTAAGGTCTCATGATTAGAAGGGACATGTCTTGTTTTATTCCCAGTTCTTTCTTTCTCTCTCTCTCTCTCTGGATTGGGCTAGCTAATGTTTATTATTTCATTTTTCAGAGATATACATTTTGACTTTTAACATTTTTTCAATTTCCTTCTAAATTAATTCATGAATATATGTTAATTAAATCCTTCTGTGTCATTATTTTATTTTTAAAGTTTATTTATTCTTATTTTAAGTATATACATGATTATTATGTACATATGTGTACCATGTGCTAGTAGTTTCCTAGGAAGGCAAGAAGAGGGCATCAGACCCATGGTAAGCTGGTATGGAGCTGCTAGGACTTGAACCAGGTCCTCTGTAAGTGCTTTAAGAACTAAGCTAACTGTCAAAGCTTCCATTTCTGTATTTTAGATTTAATTTCCCTTTCCCTGCCTACATGCTAAGGTAAAACTTCAACGAACTCATTTTGTACTTTTCTTTTTGTATAAGCATTTAAGAATATGCAGTTCCCCCTAAGCATTCTTTTAAAGTGACCAGTTTGAGTTTTTCTTTTCCTTTTACTTGCTAATGTGTATTTGCAATGTCCTTTTAATTTCTAAACACTGAGACGCTATTGTTATGGATTTCTCACTGTGGAAAGAGAATATGTGCTTTGGAGTTTAAGTGTAGCATGTACTGGAGATTTGCTCCATGAACTTTGCTCTGTGTGTCCTTTATGTTAGGCTTCATTTTCCTTTTATCTTGAGCAGTGTGCAAACAGCAGCTGTCAAATAAAATGTTTTGTTCAACTTGGTCAATATGGTTCCCACCTTGTTCAGGACTTTTCTGTCATTTTGAATTATCTATTGTTGCATAGCAACGACACTGAGGACCACAAGGTAAATGCCCTCCTCTCACACTCACTGTCAATTCTGAGATCAGAAGTGCTTTCTTTAATTTGCTAGTAGTGAGGGAAAGTTTGTGATGAGCTTGCAATAAAATCATGGCTAGGACACAGTCTACTGATTGACCTAGGGCTAGGTGACCCATAAACTTGGTGACCTTAGTGGCAGAGTCACCTGGCTGTTGACCAGCCCTTCAGCTTCTTCCTACTAGTTGCCAGGAGGTCCCTTCCATATTTTGAAATCTTCCTGTGAGCTTCCATAGAGTGTGCACAAGATAGTATCTGGATGACCTAGGGGAAGTGGTACACAAGGCTGGTGACCTATTTACAGAAACTGCATCTTATCCTTCACACAATATCCACTGTTGAACTGGTTCACAGTGAGGGAACAGGCAAAGATTGTAATCACTGATTACAATACTTCTGAAGAAGATTGTTCTGAAGTCTGGATCGAATGATTTCTCTTTTATTTACACCTGCTACCTTAACAAATACCTAAGACCAGGTAGGCAATGCTCCCACATGCAAGGCTGGAAAGTCTGTTATATCGCTCATGTTTTCTGCTTCCAAAATAAATAGGTTGTTGCTCTGCCCACTATAGGGGCAGAGGCTAAAGTCCTCCGGTGAGGAAGACACGAAAAGTCAAAGAGAAAATGGCCATGTGTAACAATGATAAAGGCATAGATCCCTTTCACAAGGTCAAGCACCCCTGGCCTATTAATCCTAAGTGGTCACCTCTTGATGATATCACTGAGTCTCAGGTACCTACATGAATTTCAAGAAATAAAAACCTTAGCAAATCTTGCTGGATTTTCATCTTAAACTTGTAGAGGGAGATATGAGAACTTGTCTTCCTCATAAGCATCACATCAGATCTGTTAAATCAACTACAGCTTTTCTCCTTTGTAGCAAGCCACTCTTGTTTCAGGGCATGCCTGATACCATCGATCCTGTTGTCTTCTGTGCATTGATTCTCCAAAATGCCCCCACTACAGGTGGTGAGAGTGACCTCTACACCCTACATAGTCATCAGATAAATATGATTCCTCATGGCTCACAAGTGCAATTCTATTATGAGAAGCCAACATTAGAACATGGCACCTCTATGGCCTTTCTATGAGGTGTGGAAAAATCAAATGTCTTCAAAAACTTGGTGCTATGCTTTGAATAATAAGTTTTGAAGAGACTCATGGTCCAGAGATAAACAGTCACTCAACTACATAAATGAACTGTAAAAAAAAAAAAAAAAAAAAAAAAAAACAGTCAAGGACAAAAATACAGGGCTGGGTAATGTTGAGCTGATATTAGCCAATATTTTTCAGTCATTTCCAAAACTATTTGGGATGTGTGTTCATGGAGACAGTGCCTATATGACTGTTATAAAATAGTTGTGGCTATTCCTATCTTTGATTCCTTTGTCAATGTTGTTTTATAAGGGGGTACATGTAAGAGGGTACTTGGGACACAATAAACAAAATGTGGCCCTTTAAGAGTGATAAACTGCCTGTAGTTGTCAGAAGCACCTCTCAGAATAACTACCATATGCTTCTAGACTCAGCCATGTCAGGCTGTTTCTACAGAGAACACACATAACCTATGCAAACTTTTCAGAAATAATAATTACAAAAGGAAATACTTCTGTTGTAAATTAGGGATGGAAGGGATGTTCTTTAGTGGGTTGCTATGGGTCACACTTATGAGCTGAAGGTGTACCCCACTGAAAGTGATATTTCATGTGTCACATACAATCCTGAGAGAGGGTACAGAGACACTCCACTGGAGAAGCTGAAGGAGCAGACATGAAGTCTGTGATGGTGAAACCTGAGAAAGGCTCCACTGTTCTTTTCCCTAGCTGTCCAGAGACCCACCACTGCTTTGCATATCATGGGAAATAACGGGTCTGCAGTGCTTGTGTCTCTCCAGAGATGTTCCCCTCATGCCAATGAGCTTGTTCATAAATGAAATGTCTGTATTGCAATAAATAACTGTTGTGACCACTAAAGACTTGGAAACCTTCTCCTCTACCCTCTTAGACACTGTGACTCAACCCTACCTGAGCTATTTTATCTTTTATTTTACTCTGACTATTTTTTAAATGGACTAACTTTTGCACATGAGTATGTCAAAAACATTCTACAAAGGTGCTGTTGAGATCAACTGATGGAGGAGTTTGAACGTTAGGAGAGCAAATGTTCCTGAAATTTCAGAAGCCCTGCACTTTGAAAAAGATAGACCTTGAAATGCAGAAGAAGCAGAGAAATTATCTTATCTGCACACTTGTGTTTTACAAATAAAGTATTTATTACAAATAAATATCCATTTATTCATTTCTTCTTTTTTATTTCACTTGGCTCTTTGTGCATTCTCTCATAAACCTAGCATACTTGGTAAAGGCATAAATCTAGTTTTGCCCCTTCCATCAGGCAAATAAGTAAACTTTACAAATTCATCAAATATTTGTTCAATAAAAATACCTCAGTGGAAGTACTGAGGGAAGCAACTGGGCAAGCGCTAAGAGACTGAGCAGCAGGGGCCAGTTAAGAGCTGGAAATGTAGCTTTTCAAGACTGACTGTGTTCATGGGGAAGATGCATAGTAATTCTACCCTCCTATTTAGGAACACCATTTTCTGGTAATTATGAATAAAATATAAAATATTTCACATATTGAGTCCTTTGTGAAATGAAGGGTGTCCAGGAGATGTGCCTCTCACCTCACTCAGCCAAGCTGTGAGTTTCCAAGTGATGCAGTCAACCATCACAAGCACAGTGACTACTTCTATGTTCTTAACTACCTTTCAGCAGTTCTGCTTCAAGTGAGCATCCTGGACTCAAAGTTCCTGTTTGGTACTTTTGTTCTACTAGCAAATTGGGGTAGCTCACATTCCTTCTTGTAAATTATGCATGGAAAGTCTGTTGCTGCATACAAAAATAAAGTGAACAAAGATATTGGAAGAATGTGAAACTGAGAAACACATTTCTCCAAGCATTATTGAATTGTCCCAGGAGTGCTAGTTCTAGGAGAAACAAAATCTGATAATAAAAAGGACTTTGTGAAGATTTCATGCATCAGACCCATCATGGCGTACGTGAAATGTTGTGGTTGACTTTCCTGGGTGTTCCAAACCCTGCTTATAAGGAGATACTGTCCTTAATGACTCAGTGACTTTATTGAGTTTCCTCTCAATAAAGGCCAGGATGGATCAGGATCCATACAACATATGTGGTAAAAATAAATATACAGCTCAAATGGTGCTGGTCTTTAGTCTTTTGGTTGTTGATTGATTGCCAGTTGACAGTCAGAGAAGGCTCTCATAGAGATGGAGAGGCTAACCAGACACTTAGCGCATTCTCTTTGGCTCACTTCCTGTAGATAAACTTTGAAAAAGAACACTACCTGAAATTTTATGGAAGGAGAAATTGATTAGAAAAACAAGACAACAACAACAATAAAATATACTTTTTCTCTTAATAATGTCAGTTTGATAACACCACTAGAAGGTTTAAATGATAGGCATAGTGTCTAGCATTAGAATAGCCAAGATCATCAGCCAAGATATTCATTTGGCTGAACCAAAATTGTTCACAGAAAAAGCTATGATTTATGTTAGATAAGCTCTTTTCTATACTGTTTATAAAGTTTCTGACCACCAGAGAATCTGAGGTTCTCAAGAACTTACAACCTATCTGTACCAGAAAAGAAGAACTAAGAGCCAGAGCTCAGAGGAGCTGGGATCCAACATTGTTTTTTCTATTGTGTATAAATAAGTAGCACCTATAATCACTAAATTATTCAGTCTTGGCCACTATTTCAACATTGAAGTAGAACCTTGAATAGGCACTGTCTCTGTTTTAAACATCACAAGCAACTGTTGGTGATTTCCTACTTTTTAGGCCAGGAGATGGCTGATAATCATTTGTTAAAATGAGCTAACCTCAACTCACTCAATATTAGGGTCCAAGTCATATCTTCAAGCTACCTCCTCTGTGTACACTGTAAAGAAAGGGATCTGTTACCAGGATACAAAATTGCCAGCTGGACAAGAAGGACCACTGGTTTAGCGGAGATGAGTGTTATGGCATGAAGACCATCTAGGGGACTATTAGGAACATGGATTGTTTATGGCCATTTTCCACTTTAGTACACAAGGACCTAAAGGTGTGGCCATGACTTTTTTGTGCACCCTGTCATCTTGGAAGACCAAAGTCTTCCCAATAGGTGCAACATGAACCCTGCTAGGCTGAGACAAAGACAGTGGTGATGGCACTACCACATAGAAACTAGAATAAACTGGGGCATGGCTTTCTTAAATTCATGTCTTGACAACTGATCTCAGACTGGACAAATGTTCCCACAGACTTAATTAATATGCAGGGACAGAGGGAAGGCAACAGATCTGTAGAAAACAATGGGATCTCAATATGCACAGACTATCCTCGCTCCTCAATGGCCCTACTATGGGATTCCTGGGCAGACATGTACATATACATGATTCCTATGCTTCTATATAACCCTGAAAAGATACCTGGTAGAAGAACAAAAGAAGTGTGGCCTCAAGGTCTAGTTTGTGAGGACCATGGTCAGTGTCCCCATTGTCTCCAGTGTCATCTTTCCCCATGGGGTTGCCTCCAACTACTAAACTGATAAAAAGAGCATAGGGCTATTAGTGCCATTAGCCACATTATAAAGACATGCATTTGTTATCATATAACTATGCAAACATAGTGTAACACTAAGTGTATACTAAATACTAAGTGCTCATCCTTTAAATGCTAAATGTGTACTGTAAAAAAACAAAAAACAAAAAATAAAACCAACCAACTAAGATTATTAGAGAAATAATCCTAGAAATCCACAAGAGAGTTGGGAAACCTGCATGTGTGCATCAGCTGGCTAATCCTGAATGGCATCTTTAATGCAGTCAAATTAAAATAATATACCCAATGAACATTCCCAGTGCTGTGACATCAGGCCTGAGGATGGTTGTTGTTTAGACTGCCACAGAATCATCTGCCTGTTGTTAAGGTGTTCTGTTTTGAGTGATACTGAATAGAATGCTTTATTATGAAGCCTATGAAGATGCATTTAAATCAAACACCCAGGCTCTGCCTCTGCACACTTCATCTGTAACAGAACCAGTGCTCAGTGAACTCTGGTACCTGACTCCCAACAGCCATATGTTATCAGAATCATGAATACATCACTCCAGCCTAAAGTGTGAGCCTATATTCAATTAGTACCTCTCGCTTCTCTTTCATAAAACTTGGTAACCAGATATAACTGACCTTATTTGGAAAGAGCACACTTCCTCCTTTACTGACCACCAGAACAAAAATCTGTAGGCTTACATCTCTTAGATTCCACAGAACTAAAAATGAATGGCATTTGTAATGAACTGAAAGCATTGGTAAGGTTACAGATTGGTAAACAGAATGAACAGCCTACTTGTGGAAGGTGGAAGGCCAGATCTCATGGTTTTGAAAACAAAGAAACAAAATTTTCAGGAAAATGGACAGGTCTGGACAATAGTATCAAGCAAAGTATCACAACCTAAGAAATGGAAAAATATGTGATCTCTCATAGGCTGACCCTAGCATGTAATATAAATATATATATGAAAATTGGACTAAGCATGGGTAATGTCTAAAACTCTAGAAGAAAGAGCAATGAAGATGACTTTAGCTGATGGGGGAGAATGGAGGGTAGGACAGAGGAGTTGTGAGACATGAAGGAGGAAGAATTTAAAAGCTGGAAGTGGGTTAGAGGGAGGCTAGGCTTGTTTTAATTAATTAGGGTGAGTGAGGTTGCACTGTGGAGGAAAATGCTGGAACATGATCAGGTCTCAGCAAGTGTACTGAACGGTGGTGATAAGTGGAGACACCAAGGGTAATTAAGTTAGACACATCTGCTGGCTATTAAGATCAGCAGCCATTAAAAGTCATTTATATAGGAATAATAGAAATCATAGTGGATACTCAGGAGAGGGGGATAAATCTGACTGTACTGGCTAGTTTTGTGTCAACTTGACACAGGCTGGAGTTATCACAGAGTAAGGAGTTCAGCTGGGTAAATGCCTTCACAAGATCCAGCTGTAAGACATTTTCTCAATTAGTGATCAAGGGGGAGGGCTCCTTGTGGGTGCCCTGGACTGGTAGTCTTGGGTTCTATAAGAGAGCAGGCTGAGCAAGCCAGGGGAAGCAAGCCAATAAGAAACATCCCTCCATGGCCCCTGCATAAGCTCCTGCTTCCTGACCTGCTTGAGTTCCAGTCCTGACTTCCTTAGTGATGAACAACAGTACAGAAGTGTAAACTGAATAAACCCTTTCCGCCCCAACTTGCTTCTTGGTCATGATGTTTGTGCAGTAACAGAAACCCTGACTAAGACACTGACTTTACACTCTGATTAGAGTGTAATTTTTGCATAGCATGTTTAGGGAACTGAAGTTGGCTATCAAATTAAAGTAGATTTGGGTATAAAAAAATTTCTTAGCCTAATCCTTAGAGGATTGGACTAAGTAGGTGAAATTTGCTGAACTCCAGTCAAACTCAGCTTTCCTCAGTTGGTGCCCTTGCTCCCTACCTGACTAAGGTACTCCTTACTTAGGTGTCCCCTATTAAGTGTGGTCTGACATATCACTTAGCTTTCATTTACTTCTCTGTATTCCACATTAAAATGAAGCATGGGGTGTAATTCATGTCTCTTTTGGCCCACTTGTATTGATGGTGAAAGTTAAGTGATATGTACAACACAATAAAAAATTATCTTTATCTGCAGTTTATATTACTGTTCACTGGGGTGGATTCTCTATTACAAAACTAATTCATAGGAGTTTGTCACGCATTTTTGAGATATTCCAATGACTGGGATGTAGAAGATTATTATATATATATATATATATATATATATATATATATATATATATATGCACATATCTGCCTATCGTCGTACATACATGCCTACATCTTAAAATTGAATTGTTACTCTAAGGCAAGAAGGGTGAGTTAAACCTAAGGCATGGTTGGCTGTGCACATCTGTCCTTTGCATTCTGACTGTGTGGTGTGATGTGCATGATGACAGATTTTCTCAGCTGGGGAGGGCTTGGTAATGTTCCCCACACCATTTGGGGGCAGGTTAAGGAAAACCTAGCAGGATTCCTGGCCCTTGTGATGGATAACTCAGAGATGTCAGATTTCAGTCCTGTATATGCATCATGATATTTTTCCCCTCTGGTCTGTTGTTAGTTTTATCTTATGATACCCTTCGTTTGGATATATTCACATCTCTAATGTTTAATTTCTTAAATTTTTAATTTAATTTTTGATTTTTTAATTTCTTAATTTCTTATTTTTTTAGTTTAATTTCAATAACACTATGTTTTGGTGAGATTAATATTCACTGTTTCTTACAAACAATAACTTTACAATGGGCTTCTCATAAGCAATTAAAACTAGCCACTTGCCAAGATGGAGACAATTATACTTTTATGGCTTTATTGAAAAATAGACTAGTTTTCATAGCGATACAAAGTTCATACTGGGCAAATATTAAATTCTCTTTATGCACTAGATCAGATATCAAAAGGGAAGTCCCTTTGGTTGACTGGGCTTAGCGTTCTTGTTTATTCTCACTGAGAATGAGGATGGGATGGAGCCACTGGTCAGGGACCCGACCGTGCAGAAGCCACATGAGATGGCATCACACAGGTGGAGAACATGTGAGACTGTTCAGTGTCTCAGAAGCCAGGCACTTTCTCTGAGGCAGTGTGAAGCTTGCTGTAGTAGCTAGTTCATCTCCCTGTTCCCAGTGAGCAAGAAGTGAATCACTGCTGAATATTTTACCAGTCACCCATATTCTCCAAGTGATGTCTGACATTTTTTGTTATCAGTTCCTACAAAATCCATCTGTCACTTCATGTCACCTCTAAGAACCATTTACATCAGTGGATGTTAAAAGCTACAAAACTTATTTGGGTATTAAATATAATAGGAATTTTACCTTCATCTTCTCCTTAGCCCACAAAAGATACTTAGGCATTTTATCTTTTAAGGACCATGCATGTTTTTATTTTCTGTCTGAATACATATACACTAGCAATTTATTTTTGCTTTAGAATCCCCTTGTGACACTTTATTATGTATTTTTAGATTAGACCTAATCTCCAAACTATAAATACTAGTATTAGCTATCATTTATATTTTTAAATGCGCCATAGGGGAGAATTTTTCAGCTTAGCCTAATTTTATCCCTGTTATTTTCCATACTTAAAATATGCTGCTGGAGGATTGAGAAATTCCCCACACTGTCCCCAATGGACACAGCTCTAGTGGTGTCATTCAGTCTGAGGTCAGACTAGGGTTTTTCCACAGAGAAAGTATAGACAGTATCCTCTTTGTACAGTGGATAACCTGTTAAGGAAGGCAGACTGGAGCTCAGGTGAGAAGCATACTTAACTAAAAAGGTGTCATGTCTTACAAAGAGAAAGGGCTGCTACCAGGAGGCCACCAAAAGAGACTATGTTTGCTAAGAAGGAAAGAATGGTCAGACCATCATCAGAGACTTGGGCAGACTCTATGCTTAATGCTATTTGAGGACAGCTCTGTGTAAAAGTGGTCCTTTCTTAATCAGTGAAGGAGGATGCACTGTTATCCTAATGGCCCACTCCACCATACAATTTCAGCTTTGCCAGTGAAAGGGTCTGATGAACGGCCATGCCAGAGAAAATAGCTGATGATGGACAGTTGTCTTGAAGGTGACTCTACTCAGGAGGGAAGCTGAAACAATCCCATTGGAGAATGCGTGCCTGTTCTTGAGCTACAACCCAGAATACTGACTTAAGTCCCTGACTCCATTTTCTAAAGATTTGTAGAATGTGATACAAACAGGGTGTTCAACAAGTAAATTATTACATGGATGAACGAGTTAGCTGATAATGATCCCACTGTGATAGGCTAGTCACTGGGAATCCGGCTGTAGATCAATTACTAAGTGCACATTCTAAATTGTGTTAGTTTACATATTTCACTTTCACATTTCTCTACTTAGAGAACCCTGTGGCATCATTTTCTCTATAAAATTATTTGACTTTTTTGCTTTTTGTTCTGAAAAAGAAATGTATTTTAATAAGGCTGTGATTTAGCACAATGGCATGAGGTAATTGCACCATGAAAGATCCATATGGATTTGATTAAGATAAAATTAAGCTAATTTAATAATGCAGATTATAAAATTTTCCTAGTGTACATAAATGCTATAATGAAACTGATTTTTAGTAACAGGAAATTTAAGCATTTTTTTTTCAAAACACCTGTAGTTTTTTAAACTTGACAGTAAATGCTACACTGTTATGACATGAACAGATGCAGTTATCAAGTGCTTCTTAAAGATCATGGCTGTTTAAAATGTTTATAGAGAGGCAGCTTTTGTGTTGACTTTATTACTGAATTTAATTTTTTATAAATTATCCACTATTAAAGCAATTTCAAACCAATTAATACAAAGATAGATAATGTAGCAAATTGTATTGGAATTCTTTTTCAAGTATATAGACCACTGAAATGGAAAAACAGGACTTTTATACATACAAGTCAACAACTGTATTATTAGTGAATTATTGAGAAATAATCTAAATATAACTGTATATTATACAATAGTTTCATAGTCCATTAAAATTCATTTTTCTTTACTTTTTCAAACACAAAAAGAATGAGTACCCATAACCCTCATACTGTAGGATTAATCGTTTGTCTATTTTTATTCAATCTGGCTCTAAGACATGAGAACCTAAGGAAGAACACTGGCTAAGGACAGCCAGAAACAAACTAGGAGAAAATAGACTCTATGTAACACGTTTGCACAGAATAACAAATAGTTTCCAAAATTCTCCTCAGCTTCTTCCAAATTTCCTTTTCTTGGCTTCATTAAGCATGACCTTGCCCTTCTCTGACTAAGCCTCTGTCAGTTGTAGCTCTCTGCTTTGTGTGTATTTCTTCAGCCAAATTCCCCCAATTGTTCTTGGAAGTCTATTTTGGTCTAGCTTTACATTCTTGTCACCTATTGCTATTTCTTTTGAAATACTTGTTATGATCTTTCTTTGAAATGTTCTTTCTCAAGTTTTTTTCTAGACATGTGTTTATGCTGTGCCAACTTCTAGATGACAATGGTTATGGATAACGAAAAGTCACATGGATAGCAGAGGAAATGTAATGTCATGCTATCAACAAAATGAGCTCCTCACAGCACAGCAGTACCTGGAGACAGAGCCATGAGGGCATCCATTGGACGTAGCTATTCTAGGAAAGCCTTTGAGTTTGTTTTAGATCTTATAACTTGCACGGGGAAATAGAATTTTAAGGATTCAGATACAAAGAAAGTTCATGCCTAATTGTGGGGTGGGGCACTTTCCAGCCTCAGCCCAACCCCTGAATTCCTAACTCACAGTATTACTATTATTTTTGTCTGCCACCGAAAGGAAAGACTGTTTCTCCACTCACACACATACTGGGATCACAATATGAAGGCGTAAAGTACCACCATATAAACCCTTAAATACTCACTTTTTTTCTAACATATATAGAAATGAGTTGGGATTTGATATCAAGCTGCCTCAAGACTGTTTAGTTTTCAGCAGCTATATGGGGTGCAGCCTCATTTCCTTATTATATGTTTGCAATAATAAAACATATTTCCCACAGTTAACAAGAACGGAAATGGTGTAACTATGTAATGTGGTGGTACACACTAAGCAAGCTTGTTAACCAGTTCTCAAAACTAATGGGAACAGTCAACATATCCTGAGGCAAAAGCAAGCATTTTCTCTGAAAAATGCAATGTAGGTTTTATCCTTTGCAAGTACTTCTCATGTCTTCTTGCCCTAAGAGTTCAAGAATCAAATTGAGAAGGGATGGGGAGAGTGGACCTCCCTGTCTTCTTTCTAATTTCAATTGGAATGCAGCAGGAAAATGCTAATGAAGTTCTTCAGTCTTTACATATTGTGCCTTCACTTAATTTTATGTGTCAATAATGAACGCTAAAGTCAACTATCATTTACTGTTTCTCGGCTATGAGAGAATGCCACACATCTGTAGCAGAGGAGGTGGCTCTATGGCTGCCTGTCCTCACACGTATCTGTAAAGTCTCCTGGGGACAGTCAGATTACTTTCCTCTAGTAAGTATCTCTTTACAATGAGATTGATTTTTCAGAAAATAAGTTGTCTGTGGAGGGAAAGGATAAAAGATAAAATAAGGAGAAATCAGCTGTCATTTCCCCCAAGTCATTTAGCATTTGAAATAAGGAGTTATCCTACAAAATTTGCAAAATCAGTTCTCAACAAAATGGTAATATATTTTATTGTATGTGTTTCATTGTATGTAAAATTCAGCATCTAACTTTCAGTGTAGTGTCATAGGCAAACTGAACACTGTGCATTCATATCACTGTTGTAGGATGTAAAAACACTTATTTGGGTAGAATGCCACTATTTTATAGTATGGAGTTACGCCACACAGGGATAGTGAGGAAGCAGCTTCCTTCTGTACACCAAATCATTTAGATATGTTCTGACCTGTGCCAATGCCTCTCTTTTATGTCCTTATTGTTACAAACTCATGATTTCTCTGGCATGTAAGCATTCCTGGATGAAGTGTGTTCTTTGTAATCATCCTATGTACATTCATTGTAATTTCAGAAATCTAGTATTCCTGAGGTAGGGGGTAGCACAGATGACATATCTATGATATGATTTTCGAAGCATTTTGATACAGATTTTGTGTATTTTCACATTGTCTAGGGCATGGTATCATGAACCATTTTCTTGCTAATATATAAACTTAGTTTTCCAAAGACTTTGCTTCCTGGAAGACTCAGTTGTGTATCCCATAGTAACATCATCCCCTCCCCACCCCATGACAAGTGTGATCTTGTACTCACTGACACCATTTCTCACTAGTCTTACAGGACAGGCATCCTCTCCTGATGTTCCTGCTGGGTGCTGACACATTCCCTTTGTTGTCTTTTGCTGTTTGTTTTAGATGGAAATCTTTTCTGAGCTCTTAGCATCATTCCCTTAAAGAAAAAAAAATCCTGTTTGAACCCCTGTGAGCCCTGCCTGGCTCTTCTAGACTACTAGACTAGAAGTTATGCCATGTTTGTATGCGTTAGCTTCATACACAGGGAGAACATAGTCATACATTGAGTGGTCAAACGATGACAGTAACCTTCAAGTTACATGCTGTCTGGTAGAGAAAGTGCAGTCTTGCAAATGACAAACTGATGACTATCTTGCTTCTTATTCCCATAGTAGTGTTACCTTAGATAAATGCATAAACATTAATAAAATGCTAAATATCTCATTGAAAATTGTTCTAACTTTAACTCTGTATGAAATTCCTCATTAGAAATATTTTCAAAATGCACCTAAAACATTTAAACCCTTAAATTAAAATCTCTAATTCACATCATATAGAGAAAATGTTAAAAATGTAAAATTTTATTGTAATTATTCATTCTTTTAGAATTTTCATTAGGCTAAGAAATTTTTTTATACCCAAATCTACTTTAATTTGATAGCCACCTTCAGTTCCCTAAACATGCTATGCAAAAATTTTATGTAACAAAATTTACATGCTAAGAATTGGGAAAAAAAGCACTTGTACTGAATTCTAAATTTTCATGATTATATTGCCAGGATATTATACATCATTCACAAAGATAAAAAGAAGAGAACAAACTCCAAGTCACTGGGTGATGTCACTCAGAGTTCCTGTGCCTATCTTTTCTGTTTCACATTTCAGAAGAAAGAAACTTTGTGCCCCTCATCCACTTTTTTGCATGTGAGCTGCACGTGTGTGTGTGTGTGTGTGTGTGTGTGTGTGTGTGTGTGTGTGTATGTATGTATGTGTGTGTACATATGTGACATATGCATGTGTAGTATGTGTACATGTGTATATCTGGGCATGTGTACATGAGTGTATACTTGTATGTATGTGTCTGTGCTTGTGAAGTATGGATATATATGTGTGGTGAGTGTGCCTATGACCACCTGGTCCAATGCCAGAGGAAGATGGCAGGAATTCTGTACACTCACTCTGCACCTTATTTTCTGGAGACAGGGTCTCTCTCTGAGGATCAAGCTCCCTGTTTTATATAGACAGGCTGGCCTGCTCCCGAGATGCATTCATCTTTGCCTGCCATAGGGTTACAGACATATGTAACAATTATGGGATTTTAACATGGGTGTTGGGAGTTTGAATTCAAGTCCTTAGGCTTGTGAAACAAGAGGTCTTAAGTCCAGCCATCACTCTACTCTGCCATGATCATGCTTAGTTAGTAGTGGTTAAAGGAGTCTCTGTCTCTGTCTCTCTTTGTCTCTGTTTCTGTGTGTGTGTGTGTGTGTGTGTGTGTGTGTGCATGAGAGAGTGAGAGAGAGAGAGAGAGAGAGAGAGAGAGAGAGAGAGAGAGAGAGAGAGAGAGAGAGAGAAGAGAGAGACGGAGACAGAGAGAAACAGAGACAGAGAGAGAGACAGAGACAGACAGACTGACTTGTTTTTCTTTTTGGATCTTGGAACATAATTTGATTGACCTGTTGACCCCATCTTTATCTGTTTACCATGAGTGTCACCCCTCCATCTTAGCCCTTCCCCAAATCAAAACATTCTGTGTATTTCAGACTGGAGAGAATGAAAGTGCTTATAATACTAAGAGCACCAAGACAACTTGCAGAGCTGTTAATGTTTACTAATGAAGTACACTTCCTTCTGGGCATAATTAGGTTGAAAATGACTATTACCACCCCATGGAAGGACTCTTTAATGGTAAGATTTAGGAATTTATCAAATTTGTTGTCTGTCAAGTCAGTGGATTAATTAACACTTAGCACATTTATTTGACAAGTTCTACTGGCTAGTTACTACATACAAGAAACTCTGTGGCATCTATGAAGTTACAGGGATATACCACACACTCTGACACCATAGGTCCTGGAAGCAAACAGATGTAATGAGACAATGAAGTTGAAAGCAGAAGTCTCCTGCACTGTGCACAGCCACAGACATTGTTGAATCCTGCACAGAGGAGAGGGGCTGATCCTCCAGAATCTGGGATGATGAGTGAGATTAGGCAAGAGTAAGAGTTCCACCAATGGAGAAGCTAGAGAAAGTACCCAAGGAGCTAAAGGGATCTGCAACCCTATAGTTGGAACAACATGATGAACTAACCAGTACCCCGGAGCTCTTGTCTCTAGCTGCATATGTATTGAAAGATGACCTAGTCAGCCATCAATGGAAAGAGAGGCCCATTGGACTTGCAAACTTTATATGCCCCAATATAGGGGAATGCCAGGGCCAAAAGAATCCACTGATAAGTGGATTTTAGCCCCAAAGCTCCAAATAAACAAGATATAATTCACAGACCACAATAAGCTCAAGAAGAAGGAAGACCAAAGTGTGGGTGCTTTGGTCCTTCTTAGAAGGAGAACAAAATACTCACAGGAGCACATATGAAGATAAAGTGCAGAGCAGAGATTGAATGAAAGGCCATCCAGAGATTTTCCTGGGGCTTGATCCCATATACAGTTACTAAATCCAGACACTATTGTGGATGCCAAGAAGGGCATGCTGAAAGGAGCCTGATATGGCTGTCTCCTGAAAGTCCCTGCCAGAGCCTTACAAATACAGAGGTGGATGCTTGTAGCCAACCATTGCACTGAATGTGGGGTCCTCAGTAGAGGAGTTAGAGAAAGGACTGAAGGAATTGAAGGGGTTTGTAACCCCATAGGAAGAACAATAATATCAACCAAACAGATCCCCCCCCCCTGAGTTTCCAGGTAGTAAGCCATCAAC
Source organism: Mus caroli (assembly GCF_978045245.1). Taxonomy (NCBI): domain Eukaryota; kingdom Metazoa; phylum Chordata; class Mammalia; order Rodentia; family Muridae; genus Mus; species Mus caroli. The sequence goes on along the minus strand of NW_028227265.1, from coordinate 112,043,890 downwards.
TAAGGAGTAGACATGGCTCCAGCTGCATATGTAGCAGAGGATGGCCTAGTCTTGCATCAATTAGAGGAGAGGTCCTTGGTCCTATGAAGGCCCAATAGATTCCTCAGTGTAGGGTAATTGAGGGCAGGGAGGTGTATTCATGTGGGTGGGTAGAGAAACACCCTCATAGAAGCAAGGGGAGGGAGGATGGGATAGGGAATTTTCGGGAGGGGGAGAACCAGGAAAGGGGGTAACGTGTCTCTAGCTGCATATGTATCAGAAGATGGTCCAGTCAGCCATCAATGGAAAGAGAGGCCCATTGGTCTTGCAAACTTCATATGCCTCAGTACAGGGGAACGCCAGGGCCAAGAAGTGGGAGTGGGTGGGTAGGGGAGTGGGGAGCATGAATGACTTTTGGGATAGCATTGAAAATGTAAATGAAGAAAATATCTAATTAAAAAAGAAACGTAAATAAAGTAAATAACAATAAAAAAGAGAAAATAAATTGATAGATGACATGTTTATGGATAATCATAGGAAATTCAAACATAGTCACATTTGGGTTAATATTTGAATTTAACTTCTTTTTTTCTTTTAGGAAAAGCTCTGTTAAAGTCAACTCTCTGATCACAAAGGAAATTATTCAGATTTACTATGTCTTTGTTCTTTGATTGCATTCATGGCTCAGAGCCTTATCTACACACCTCCAAATCTACCCATACTGTGAAGTTTCCTCAAAGGACCAAGCCATAGATATTGAAGAATTGGGGCTAGCCACAAAAGCCCTACCCCATTCTTGTTAATGTGAAACTTCACTGTTACCTGGACTACCGATATTTTATAAGATTAATGAAATGTAAATCACATGGTTATGACCACAACGAAGGAGAAAACAATGTTAATGTGAACGAATGCTAGAAAGCCACTAGGGACATGTTAAATTTACAAACTGTTCAAATACAGTTACTAATCTAATGGAGTTGTATATATGTGTGCAAGCTCTTGAGTATACACGTTATTGGTATGAAAATATAGCTAAGCCAGTGCTCACTGAACTATTTGATTAGTTCCTTCCCCACATATACCCCTCCCAGAATCTATCTATTGTGGAGAGCCACATGTCTATGCTGTCAAGTAAATAAAAGAAAATCTCGTTGTTGGGGACACACACCATGGAATACAGATAGATTAGTAACAGTCAACTTTGGACCACTCTTCAATTAAACCAAGGGTCTATATTTTCCTTCCTTACTGTGACACTGACACATTTTGGTGCCTCTGACATAATATATAATGCCTTAACCAACACAGTGTTAATAATCAGTGTGTCAATACTTTGTCTAGTGAAACCTTCCCTGAACAGGTGGAAAGAGCAGCATTTGCAGTCAAGAAAAGTGGAATTGTGGAGTTTGGTCCATTCAGACTTGTACACCCAGGATTCTTCCTTGGCTTTTAAGCAAGGGAGCATCACTAGACAGCAGAAAAAAATATCCACAAGTAAGAAACGTGGAGTTGGGATAAGTTCCCTTGGAATAGCACAGGGACCTCTGAAATAGATGACAACTCACCCATGGAATAAGAGTGGGTTATTGGGGGCATTGATTTGTTTCCTGGCAGCTTCACAAAATACAAATATTCAGGTTAGGACTATAAACTTTTAATAGCTCTCCATGGGACTAATGAATACAAATAGATTTTAGTCCTATGAGAGATGGTCATCACAATCACAGGAAGCCACAGTCACAGTGAACACTCTAGAAATGCCAAACCACAGTCATTGGTGTGTTTGGCTTATAATGTCCACAGAGGTTGGACCTATCATGTCCACAGAGGTTGGGAAGGGATAGATCAGGTGCTAAAGTTATTCCAACACCATCTAATAGAACAAAGTCCTCTATCGGTGGCATGGACAAGCACACACACACAGACACACACACATACAAACACAGCTGAAGTCCTTGCTCTATCATTGTGTACCTTGGTGGATGATAACTCAGAGCTATCCCCTCTCACTTCCTCTGTGAATGCCATACATATGGCATAAATGAATAACTTTTTATTGAGCATGAACATGACCATGACCTTTGACCATACATCTTAGGAGTCACTTTTTGGTTGCATCCCAGACCATATAGTGACACCTGTAGAGAATGTTTTAGTGCATGAGGTACCTCAGTAAAGACAGATTATGGCAACACAACTCAAATCTCACTCTTCCATTAGGAATGGCTCACACATGTCCAGTTGCTTGTCATGTTTTCTTGGAGGTATGTGACATATTTAGGAATCACTTCAGCATTTATTTATAATAAGCCTCACAGTGTTTGGGAAAAGGTCACATGAAGAACTCTCGTCAACCTCTCTGTGATCATATTATGATGTAGATGTCCCAATGGGACATTGATATCACCAACTGTGAAAGTGTTGAAATGGCTATCTCATGATTACCCAGAGGACATCAGATCACCTATCTCATTAGAAAGCAAAGGTGTCCATCACTTGGTACATCTTGCATCCTCTTGCTCCAGATGATTCAGGATGCTGAATTTTTGGGGTGATCTTTTTACCATGTTTGTATTAGCCCACAGAGCTCTAATATAGAAGAGATCTTTTGAATTCTGGATCTCTTATATGCATCTTCTCCACTGGACTATCCTAAGATAACCAGCAAGTTTTAAGAATATTTATTAGTCATGTTAATAATGGACTTGTGAGTAAACTTTCCCAGTATGCTCAGGTGTTGGCAAGTCAAGAAAATATCATATTAATATATACTGTGTTTTTCCAGGTAGTCACTAGAATAATTAATTTATGAGTGAAAAGGGTCTGAGACCATTAAAACATACTTTCTTTACATTATCAGGACAAAGGCTATCAGGAGTCCATTGTCTAGGGATCCATTTGAAAGGCAGGTCTATAAAATTAGAACCCTACCACAGTCAAGGGCAAGAAGTCATCTCTCTAGCTGCTTAATATTTCAAATTGATCCTCATTCTATATCTTGTATTATTTATCATATACCACCTCCTTGCTATCTCTCCTAGGTCATGCATTTCCACAGTAGAAACTTTGAAGACTGACAGGGCAAAGCAGATCTGGCTTGAGGGATTCTGTACTTCTTTAACTTCCTTCAGAATTTCTTCCAAACCTGTGTGTCTGTGTGTGTCTGCATAACTGTCTCTCTCTCTCTCTCTCTCTCTCTCTGGTGTGTGTGTGTGTGTGTGTGTGTGTGTGTGTGTGTGTGTGTGTGTGTGTGTGTGTGTTTGTTGAGTGCTTGGTAATTCTTCAGAGATAAGTCTTTCTTTTTAAAGGCCTATTGATGTACCCCCTATGGACTGGTTAAAGCCACACCTACAGATCAGAGGAAGAAGACCCCAAAAATACTTGCAGTAGTTGTGTGCATGAGGATGTCTTGACTCTTGATGAGAGTATGGTAACAGTAGAGATTTGGGCCTGCAGAAGACCAGCTTCTGTGTTTCCTTTCACAGCGTTTCTCCAGTACAGATTATCAATAAGCAAGTCAGGGACTGATGGTGTTTCTTACATTATAAGGGAATCACGGATATTGTGCAAATAATTTTCCTTTATTCTTTACTTATCACTTGGAAGAATAGCATCCTTCTCCTGCAATTTCAACAAAAAGCTTATACATTTGTTTTGTTTCTAACGGGAAGAATGCTAAGAAACTTCTGTTTGTTCTCTCTTCCTGATCCTCCAGCTAAATGGCAGGTAACTGGATCCTCAGCATTGTATGTGGAGAAGTAGACACCTCAGAATGATCCCACAGTTGGGTAGAAATTCCTGGAGATTTCTGCAGACACCTAAAGATAGATCCTTATAGTGTCCCTTGACCTTCTACATCCTTGAGTCCCTCTTTTTTCTGGACACCTTCTTTGTGTTTCATTCTAAAATCCCATCTCTGTCCTTTTCTGTTAGCAATAACAAGGATGGTAGGAAATTGGAAGAGAGCTGTGTCCAAGCTTACTCATAGAAAGAAATCTATGTAGACTTGAAATTTGCAGGCCATATCCTTCAGTAGATGAAACACAGGAAGAGTTTTTGTACATTTTAGGGCCTCTATCTCTATCTTTATTTAAAGACAAGAGTCTCAGTTAATTTATCTGTCACTCATGTCCAAGAGACTGCTTTGCTCTCACGGACACATCATACCATTTGAATCAATGAAATCTATCATATGGCACTCAGAGGCAATTATGAATAGTAGCACTGCTAAAGTCTCTCTTGCTGATGCTGTTCAGACTAAATTCTGACCATTAGCTGAACAAGTTTGGGTTTCTGTGACTTGCACACAGGCCACGTGGTGATAACCATGCTAAGTACTTTGTGGTGTCTTACTGATTACATTAGGCAAATCTCTGTTCCTAATTCAGCATCTCTTCTCAGTGTTCCCACCTCACCTTGTCCTGTTTACTATCTCACATGGCTTCCCTGAAAGGTACTGGTTGTGTTCATTCTCAAAGAATAAGGGATACTTTGACTATAGCCTAACCTCTGCCTTTCAGATGTTCCCTCTGTCTTCCAGATGTTCCTACCTTTTCAATTATACCTCCCACCATAGCATGCTTATCTTCTTTAAGGCTACGTTCAGGGGAATCATGGGGATAGTGAATATATACATATGTGTACATGGCTCTACTTCAAGCTTCTATATCAGAGAATTGGGGATGCTCAAATCTTGGATTTCATTTTTTTCCCCAATACTCCTATACCATATAGCAACAAAAGAAATGTTAGATTGTCCAAGAGCTGAGATCGGTCTAACTATGAGATAGTGACCATCACAGAAACCTTCATATGAAGACTTCCTTCTCATAGCTGAAGTGCATCACAGGTGTGGACATAGATCCCTCATATGGCTAACTTTTAGGCAAACTACCTTAAATCTGATATGTTAGAGTTCTAGCAAACTGGCTCTGAAGACATCCACTGAGCAATAGCTGTTTCCCTATTCCCAAGTATCCTGATCCAGGGTAAAGTGTGTCAAGAGCCTATAATGACTAAAATTACCATCATCAGATGCTGGTAACCACAAATGAAAGTTTGGACTATACATGTATTTGACATGATTAAATTTAAAAACTAAACAAAGTTGACACAAATGGAACCATCTCTGTATACATCACAGATATTCAATGGCATCTTTGTTGGCACACGGCCCCCATGTTCCTGGCAGTTCTCAGTCATACTTTCTCTTCAAGACACTCGTGATTCATCATAACCACCAGCTATGTGTTTTCACTAATCACTTTATATCCCCCTTCCCTGCTGATGTTTTGTTTTAATTCATCAAAAGATAAGAATCAAAACCATTGTTCCATGTTAACCCTCTCCACTCTAACCCCTCTGATGCTCACCCATCTCTAGCACTGTATATTTCTGAGGAAATTGAGAGGCATTAGCTACAACAACAGGTTGTTCTTTGAATCACGTTTCTCTGATTACTCGAAATTTCACTCTGTGCTGGGTCACAAAGGCACAGAATTACACTGGCAGCCCATCCACTTCATATCTGTGAGAAATGTGGGTACTGAAAAGTGACTTTAGCTTTGTAGTCTTATTTAACTAAATTATTCTATAGGATCACATCCACCCTCTGGGGCTATGTCCACATTGAGAGACATGGAATGACACTTAGCCTATGTAATACTCTGATTTTTTTTTCTTTTTTTCTTTCATCCCTCCTTTCTTTCTTTCTTCTCTCACTTCTTCCATCCTTTCCTTTCTCCTTCCTTCCATCATTCCCTTTATCCTCTGTCCTGCTAGCTTTTTTATTCCCTTCTCTTTTTTTTTTTCTTTCACCAAAGTTGCTGAACTCAGGGCAGTGCACTTCATACTAAGGTGAAGGCCACTCCAGACTCCCACGGGGGAGATTCCTATTGTATTAGTCTGACTCTATCTTTGGCTATTTCCTTCACCAGGTAAGGTGTCCTTGTGAATAGAATTGTGGATCAACTTAAGGTTGGTGTGAGCATACTTTTAAAGTTAATCTCAGAGTTGTTGAAGTCTCTCGTGAGATCCAGGACATTCGAAAGTGGTACCCTCCATGTCTGAGGAATGAATTCAGGACTATATAGTCATGATCAGCCAGGGTCATCCCAACAAAATGCATGATGTGGAACCTCCAGTAATCATGGTATCTTTTGAGATAATCTGCTTAATTCCCACTTCTGTTGAAAATGCTTCTCACAGGGACTCCATTTAGAATATAACACAGAGGGCAATATCTAAGAACCATCCTCCAGGGTGCACATCAGTAACATTGCCCCAACCCTGACCTGAAGACACCTGTGGAGAGCAGGTAGCCTATGAGCTCTGTGCAGGAGAGCAGGTACTCTCTGTGCACTGTTCAATATAGCAGCTACCCTCTGTGCTTGTGCAGAATAGCAGATATACCTCTGTAGGCACAGGTAGTGAGGGGCTCTGATCTTTCCACCAGCTGGAGTTCCAGACCACCACATGATCATTCAAGGCAAATTCTACCTAGTATATGCTCTTCTAAACATGTGGTTGTTTCCATGAATACCCTCCTGGCTCATAAGACATGGATGTCTGAGAAATTGTCACAGTTAAAGGAGTGTGAGGTTCTTAGACTGGCCCCTGAATTGCAGGGATTGAGAAACAACTTGGCAAAGCAAATGACCTTGAATTCTTAGGAGCTATCAGAAACAACCCTGTGATGGTTGTAAATGTTCCTAGTTGAGGCATTAATAAGAAGCTGAGAATGAAGACTCGCTGATATTTAAAGTTTCTTCAATGTTTGAAAGTGTTCTAAATATTAAAACATGTATTTAAGTGTGTAGATGGTGATCTGGGCATTTCTGGATGCATCCCAATGGAATCATTGAGAGTCAACAATTGGCTATAGGTCCTCAAAAATTATAAAACAATTCCACAAATGACATAAAGAACACAAGACCTCAGACAAAAAGTTGAGTGTAGTCTTTCTCTTCTCCATCTTTGCATAAATCATAACATTCTTATTAAGTTTGATTATTAAAAACCTTTTTATATTAAAAAGACATGGAATTTTAAGTTTCCTTCATTATAACATCTGGTGACCCAAAATAAATTAATGGGCATAAACTTACACACACACACACACACACACACACACATGCATGCACACACAAACACATCACAAGTCAAATCAATGTCATAAGGGGATCCAACAAACACCCACTACTTCCAAATATTTGAGTCAGATTACACAGTGCCTCTCGTGAGCAGAAGTCTTAGGAGTCTAGGGTGTAAAAAGAAGGAAGGCTGAGGTTGTCAGCTAACAGGAAATCCAGGACTTCACAGAAGCAAGTAAGCAGACACAGCTTCAGGTTCATTGGCAGGATTGGCATAATTTTCAAAGTTTTTTCTACAACTTCTCTGGCTATTTTTACTTTCTAGTCCTCAAGTTTTGAGAAAAAGGCAAGAAGTTACCTGGGTCCTCCCTTGTGCTGTCACATGCCCTAGGTTTAGGATGCTCTCACTACTTCCTCCATGTGTAGGATGGGAAATGGCTGGCATGTCCCTTTGTACACTCTCTGTCCAGTGAGCTCCTAAATATGTTTACATAACACTTCATTGAAAATAACTATCACTGTGATTACCTCAGAACAAACCTTCAGTGTAAATTATGATGGAAATGGAACCTTCCAGGAGAGTCTGCCTCTCTGATCTCTCCACTTTCTGACCCCCTGAACCATCTTCTTTCAGTGTGAAATTGGAGTAACCAGATCTTCCTGGAAGAACTGGGGTAACCCAAGCTGATGCATTGTAATATTTTGATGTTCAATGATGAAGTTTAAGGAATCTGGCATATTTTTCAGTTTGACTGTGTATCATTTGTCCTGTGCTTTGAAACGATGAAATGCTCTTTGGTTGGTGGTTCAGACTTGAGAGTCCCAAGGGTCCATGCATGTTAACTCTGTTGATTTTCCTGTGGAATTCCTATCCCCTTCGGAACCTGCAATCCCTTCCTCCTATTCTTCCATAAGGGTCCCTATGTTCCATCTGCTGTTTGGCTATGGGTATCTGTATGTGTCTGAGTCAGCTGCTGGATGGAGCCACTCAGAGGACATGTTCTTGTCTGCACAAATAACAGTATCATTAATAGTACTAGGGAATTGGTGCTTGCCCATAGATCTCAAGTTGGGCAGGTTATTGGTTGGTCATTCCCTCAGTCTCTGCTCCCTCCACACCACACCTGCCTACATTGCTTGCAGACAGGATAATTATAAGAGCTGGACCTGGGCCTCCCCAATCATATTTTGCAGATATATAGCTTAACCTTCATGTAGATCCTGATCTACTGGAGTGAGGGATATCTCAAAGCTGTTGCCTGTACATGAGATATATTCTACTAGTTGGGCTCCTTTGTCTTGCCTCAGTGGGAGAAAAAAGTGCCTAGCCTTAAAAAGACTGGAAGTGCCAGGGTTGGGGGAAACCCAGGAGCCCCTGCCTGCTCAGAGGAGAAGGGGATGGGGTTGGACAAGGACTGTGAGAGGGGGTGACTAGGAAGGGGGCAGTTAGTGGGATGTAAAGGGAATAAGTAAAAAAATAAATAAGTTTTAAAACATGAAGTAATGGAATACATGCTGCTACTGATGGATCTGATTCACAGACTTAGGCAAACATCTGGACTTCTGAGATTCCAGTTGGGGCTTGTGTAACTTCTGTTTCACCATCCTGGGTACCCACCACATCAGACCTTCCCACTTTATTTCATGTACACCTTCATATGGACGCAGCTGTCTGTTTGGACTGAGCTGGCTCTGGAGACAGTGTTGTGTGATCTAGCCTGCCTACTCTCTCCAGAGACTAATCATCCCCAACTGAACTCCTTTGGGATGATAAGAAAAAAGAAAAAAAAAAAAAAAGATTTTGAATGCCTAGAGAACTTCCAGGCAGGAAGTACATGAAAAGAGGTATTGACAATTTTCAAATAGTTTTATGGAGATCAGTCTTTAATATCTTACCAACTCTTCTCTCTTGTGCCTTTCCTTCTTCCTCTTCCTCCTCTTCCTCCTCTCCCTCCTCCTCCTCCACTTCCTCCCCCTCTTTCCTCTTCCTCCTTCCTCCATTCACCTTCTTCCTTCCCTGCTCTCTCCCTCTCTCTCCCTTTCTCATTATTTCTTGTTCCTATTTTATCAGAGAAAAGCAACTCTAATAGCTTGATTGGCATTTATTTAATAATCTTTATATCATGTCTTCAAAATTCCACTCTAAATATAGCATTCAATGCTCCTGACATCTCTAATATGTTGTTCTGTCATTTTCCTTTGACCCAACTGCATTCTAGTATCCTCTTGACTATGGTTTTAAGAATTATTTAATTAGAATTGTGTGGGTGAAGCCATGCAGGCACCCCACACTCTGACTGTCGCAGCGAGATCACTTTGGAAATCTACAAGCATAAAATGCTTCTATCTCTTCTCGCTGAGGTACTGTTTCGTTTGTGTAAGTAGTCTGCCAGATTTTTGTTAGGCACAAAAATATTTTGTCTGTATTTCTGCTCATGTTCTTTGAACAGAACCTTTTTCTGTATGTTAATAATATAGCTTACAATGTTCAAATACTGCATGAAGGGACTTCTTCCACTTTCACTGTCCCCTTCTTCTGTCTCTACACTTAGACTGTAGATGTTGAATGCATTGTAGTTCTACATTCTTACCCAAATCTCTGAACTTCTAAATGTTTATCTTATGTATAAGTGTTAGTGTCTGCATGCATTATGAGTACCAAATGTGTGTAGGGTCCTGGGTAGCCAGAAGAGAGAACTGAGTCTTTTGAAACTTAGAATTACAAGTATGGATAAGCTTCCCTTGGCCTCCAGTCCACCTCTGCAGTCCAGTCTCTGCATCTTACCTGAGATGGTTATGACCTTGCCTTTCACATGACTATCTGGATAGTTTGCTGGATCCTTCTGGCTTTGCCGCTTTGATTTGTGTTGTTTACTTTCCTGCATTTTCCTCCTACATCTTTTTCTATAGGCTCACAGAGAACATTTGATAGTTACATAGTATCTGCTCTGCACTGGTGCTACCTATGATTTTGTTCTGTTGTTACCCTAGGACTGCCTGTTGCATCTGTACCATCTCATCATTTGCTCTGCTGTGACCCTGCCTATTTGGGATCTGATTTGGTTTGGTTGACTTTTGCTTTGTTCTCTTGTCATTATGTATTTTCTTCTTTGTGTGTTTGTAGTTTTTAGTTGAAACTGTTGGAAATTTATTTGGATAATATAAGTATATTCCATATCCCAAAAATGTCCTTAATCTGATTTTGGATTAGGCTGCATGTGTGGAACAGTAGATATTTACACATTACAAATAACTCAAATATAGATTAATTTCTGTGGCATTTGTAATAGGAAAAGCAAAGGTACAGATAGCTTCATGACACTCAGACAGCCTGTGCCTTCAATCAGTAGAGATAAAGGTTCATGTGAGATTCAGCTGGTTAAACCAGAGCACAGGGTAACATTTTCCACTGTTTACACCAGCAAATGTGGTAATAAGCTTTGTGTCACTGTCATGTGACACATGACAGACGTAGCCTATAAAGAGGAAACAGATATTTTGGCTGAGGGTTTTAGAGTTATCTGTCTATAGTTATCTGACCTTGTTGCTTAGAGCCATCAGGAAGAAGGAATTTTATGGTGTGAGTATGTGATCTGGGCAGCCTGTTCATTCTGCAGTAACCTAGAGTGAGCAGAGGCCTGCTGCCCAAGAGACCCTAAATCAAGGCTTACCCCCCATAACCCACTTTCCTCTCCCTTGGATCCACCCCTAAAGCTTCCACCAGTGTGCGCTTTCTTTCTCTCTCTCTCTCTCTCTCTCTCTCTCTCTCTCTCTCTCTCTCTCTCTCTCTCCTTTCTCTCCTCTCTCTCCTCTCTCTCCTCTCTCTCCTCTCTCCTCCTCCCTCCTCCTTCTTCCTCCCCCTCCCCCCTCCACCTCTCCCCTCTCTCTGTATGTGTGTGTGGTGCATATGTATGTGTGTGTGTTCTTTATCTTCCAAACACTGCTGAAAACTATCTTGCAATACAGATTTCAGATCAGTTTCTTCCTGGTCCCTCTGTTGCATTCAGAGTCCCTATTTCTCAGTCTTCCTGCTGTTACTTTGCTTTAACTATATGTCTATTAGACAATTTACCGAGAAACAAAACTGTAACAAGCTGGTAACAAAATTGTGAAATGTCATGCAATAATTTTGACTTCATTTCTACATGAGAAAGTATGGCAGTTAATGCAAATCTCTATAATCTTTGTGTGTGTGTGTGTGTGAGTGTGTGTGTGTGTGTGTGTGTGTGTCAGAAGAAACAGTCTGAAGGGCACTGTAGACCTAATGGCATTTAGTCATTGTTAGATTTTTCCTTTCTGTTGACAAGAAAGACATTCCAGGGTAGTGCTAGCAAACATTCTCTATGTCTACTTACAATGAATACATACTTCTGTGTGACAATGAACTTCAGAGAACTTTTCTGTGCCAGCATTTTCTCAGTAACAGATCATGACCATAATACTTCATCTCTCTCTCTCTCTGTATATATTCATGAAAATATATGCCATAAGACATATACCCCAAAGCGTGTTGCAAGTATTATCAATTATTATTAGACAAGGAAAAATAAACATCAATATTGCAAAATAAGTTTATAGATTTTTCTATATCTTTCTCAGTCATTTTAATAGCTATACTCCATTTTGAGGCACAGCCTATTTGACACACATTTATTTTTCCCAATAATATTCTTTTGGTAATCTGAATTAATGTAAACTTGTATATATTAAAAAATTGTCCCATTTTCTTCACTACAAATAATGCCTAAAAATTAGGAATTGAGGTTGGTGGAATGTGCAGAGAGATGAACCATCCAAATCAATCTGTCACTGACTGAATCACAAGGGTTACAATGGGCCTCAGTGTTTATTCAGACTTGGAAACCAGGAGTTGGAGCATCATCCACATCAAAGAGTAGATCTCTGGAGAAGAAAGACAAGTGCCTAACAGAGCTGGGGTGCCTGTAGGGCACTGTGCTAATTGACTGTGTACCCTCACCTGTTCTGTTCATCCCACTCAAGACTGATCTTTTCATTGTGACTTGACCAAACTTAACTCTTCTACCTGGGCAGGCACATCATGCTGACTTCGAAGCAGTCTCATTGGTTCTAGGACTTTCCATGAGGATGTTATTTAGATGGTTCTTTTTGGACTCCCTTGGCTGGAGAGAGATTCTGAGGTGAAAGACATCTAGGACATGCACCTCAGGAACCTCGGCCATCTTGTCATGATTCCACCCTGTTAGCATTTCCCCTTTTTCAGTCATAAAAGAACAGATGTCAAGCTCAGAAAAGCTGGCGTTTGGTCTTACTGAAGACTACACAACTATATTCCAGTTACCTTATCTAAGGGGTCAATGGAAATGGATGAGAAACTACCCCTTACAAACTGCCCTCAGGCAAACACAGGCAAACACTCGGTGTCTATAGTGTGCTATATTAAGTGGCTTTTTAAAGGCTATTTATTCAATTAATATTTATTTATTTGTTTTACTTATTTATTTATTTGTCTTAAACTAAGAAGAGACCATCAGAAAGGCAATGTGTACTTGTACAAGTTTCTTCACAAATCCCTAAGGACCTGGTTTCAGGATAAATACACTTAATGGTCTAATAAGGCCTCAATCATTGTGCACAGTCTGCTAAAAATGCTACCACCCCTTGGAGAATTTCAAACCCTACATTTTAGCCTTGTGTTCCATTTGTTAATGAATATTAATGGTGGATTTTCATGTACTAGCATACTTTCACTCTTCTTTTGGGCAGGGATTTAATATGACACCCATTTAATCACTTAAACAGTTGGGTTAAAGGCTTGATGTGATAGCCAATTAAGTCACTGAGTTGTGACCATATGTGCTTGCCAAATCAGAAGCCTTACAGCGAGAAATTCTGCAGCATAATTAGAGTGACAGCCCATGTTCCCAGTCCTGGGCGTTAACTCCCCTGCTGTCTGATGGAACCCTGCCCTGGGGGGCGGTGCGGGTTGGGGGAGCTGTGCCCACAATAAACAGTGCCTTCAAGGTAATTCTTCCACATGACCAAATGCTTGCCCTGTATAGAATTCTCATACTAGAAGGACTCCTTTCTTGGAGTCCCTATGGGGCAGGGGTCATTTTATTCAAGCAAGGATTGGAAAGGATTAAATGAAAAGTTCAAGTCAATTCTTCAAGAGTTTGCTAAAAGCTTACTGTGCTCTTGTTCCTGCAGAAGAAGTGAAAAGACTTTTTACTAACTTCAGGGAAAGTGTCCGAGAGAGTAATTTAAGCAAACTGCAAAAGTAGCAATTGGGTTGAATAGAATTGATTTTAAATTTGTTTCCTACAGACACTAGATTTCTTTGTATTGGCTACTTTCATATATTGAGCCTTAAATATTTGCATTGTCTAGATACCATTAATTGCCTTTTAAAAAAATAACTCCACAAATTTTATGAGATTGACAATGGCTTAATAATATGAATGGTTTTACATTTTTGTTGTTTGTAAATCTTGCTCTAAAATTAATTAAGTATTCAAAAATAAAATAAAGTCAGTTGAAAACAAGTATATTCAACCACTAAATCTCAAATGTATAATTTTGTGCTATTCATTAGAGTTTGATTTTCAATCATTGTACTTACTTTACTCTAAAATTCTTCAATTCATTTTAACAACCTAATACCTAGGAGTGTGTGTGAGTGTGTGTGTGTGTGTGTGTGTGTGTGTGTGTGTGTGTGTGTAACATAAGGAGTGAATTGATTTAAAGTTAAACATTGTTAGTGGATTCAGTATTTCAAATATGATATTCCACACAATTAGCTTTTTAATATTTTTTATTCATGTGTATAAGTGCTTTCCTGCTTGTATGACTGTGTGCCACATGCATATCTTGTGTCCATGGAGTCCAAAGTAGCATCAGAGCCCTCCAAACTGTAGGTGCGATGCTATGAGCTGCTGCATGAGAATCAACCCAGGTCTTCTGCAGGAGCAGCAAGGGCTTCTAATCAATGAGCAATCTCTTCAGTTCCCCAATTCAGTTCTTAAAATGTTTTTGTATGTTTTCAACAAGCTGTGTGTGTGTATATGTATATATAACATGCCATATATATGTTATTCCAGACTGAGAACACGCTCTCCATGTCAGCCATTGTATATATGTATATATAACATGCCATATATATGCTATTCCAGACTGAGAACATGCTCTCCATGTCAGCCATTGTATATATGTATATATAACATGCCATATATATGCTATTCCAGACTGAGAACATGCACTCCATGTCAGCCATTAGATTTGTCATTTATCTGGGCTAATGTATGCTAAAGCAGGAGCCTGCTGAGGGCCTGTCCTGCTTCTCCACCTCCCATACATAGAAGCCAAAAGTCTTCTTCCCCATGTCAATCAATTTGCACCCAACAGAACCACTCTCAGCGGTTTACAATCAGTTTTATAACAGGGTCAGAAGGACCAGATATTTGCAGACTATGAGATCTGCTCCAACCTTCACACCCAGTCTGTGAAACAAACAGAGGAGCTGTTCTCACTGAATAAACAGCTGTGAACAATTACAAAAGAGACCTGAGGCCACTTCCATCTCCCACATCCCCTGTCCTTTGAAATTGTGTCTTGCCTCACAAAGATGATGGCTTTCAAAGATTTGGTTTTCAAATTCCACTTTAATAAAGTGACCAGGTGTTATCGTGAAGGCCAGCCCCATAAACAGGAACAAAGAGAACTGCATGGAAGGGTCTCCAGAGTGGAAGAAATAGCACTCTCCTGCTTCCTGCCTAATAATCCAACTCTGTATACACCAATGATATCCACCTCACCTTCATAACTCTAAAGTTCCACAGACAGAAATGCCTACACACACACCACACCCCCATGCCTTACTCCACCTACATATGTAATACAGACCACCTGCCCACATATTTATATTATATGCACATACTATATGTACATACAAACATATATGTATGACACACACACACGCACATATATATCACAGACACTCACAAGTCCGGAAGCTTATGAAGTCTGTGCACATTCCCAGAATCTTGTCTATTCCTTCTTCATTGAAGAATTGTGTTATGTCAACTTTTCTGTATAATAGACAGTGATAGTACCTGTGCATCGTGTCTCTAGCTGCATATGTAGCAGAAGATGGCCCAGTCAGCCATCATCGGGAAGATAGGTCCCTAGGTCTTGCAAACTTTATATGCCCCAGTACAGGGGAACACCAGGGCCAAGAAGTTTGAGTGGGTGGGTAGGGGAGCAGGGCAGGGGGAGGGTATAGGGAACTTTTGGGATAGCATTTGAAATGTGAATAAAGAAAATATCTGAAAGAAAAAAATCTATTTTCAACAGTAGAACCTATGCAAATGTTAAGCAGACTGCCCTTATCTCCAGAGTGGATCATTTGATTTTCCTGCCAGTTGACATTCTACTTAGTAAGTCTGAAACATTAATATATTTGCTTTAATAACACTTGTCTTTTGGAAAACAATTTATCTAGACATACAGTAAATAAGTATGTGAGTTCTAGCAAGAAGTACTATCAGGAGCTAATTAAACAGTAATTATCTTAAAAGCAAACAACGAATTTTCTGCAAATAAGGCATCAGGAAGCCTTCTCAACTTGTGCCTCTCTGTCTGGCTTGTTTCATAGGTACTGTGACCTCCAGGCCCAATAGCATTGAGTAGGAACAAATGACAAAAGAGTATGTGTACCACATTTTCATTTTATACTTAAAATCATCTATATCTTCGTCGTCATCATCATCATCATCTGTTTGCATGTATACATCCCAGCATATATATGGAGGTCAGAGTATACTTTCATGGAGTCAGTTCTCTATTTCAGCCTCTGTTTGTCTCTCAGTGGGTTAACCTGGCTCTTCTGGCTTATGAGACAAATATTTTTACCTGCAGATCTGTGTCTTCAGTCCCACTCCTCATTATCTTTTGACCCATTCACTGGCTAGTGCATACCTGGGGGGCTTCTCTGTCTTGGCTGCTGTGAACAGTGTTGCCATAGATTAGGGAGTGGAGGTCATCCTTGCTACACTGTCTCTGTCTTCTTCCCCTTCTTCCCCTCATCCTCCATGTCCAACAATGCCACTGCTGGATTCCCGGGAGATGCTAAATTTAGTTGTGGGAAGAAACCTATGATACTTTCTACAACAGCTTTATTCACCCAAATCCAGATCCACAGTGGATAAATGTGTTTGTCTTTGCCATACTGGTTATTCCTATCTCCTCAAGCAAGTCCTTTGGCTTAGAGAAAGTAATACCTTACTGAGGTTTGTATTTATATTTCCTGCAATGTCTGAAGCTGAGAATTTTTTTCAAATACTTCTTGGCTATAAAAAAAAAAAAAACAGTAAAGGAGGGGGTCAATTCCAAATTTTCTTTCTGTGTAGGACAGCAAAGTGGACAACTGACATACTGAAATGTTCTATTTAAATATCTAATCATTCTTATTTTTTTTGAAATTACATATTTATTGTTTTGGGAAAAGCACATCAAATTGTCCTCAATAATACTGGAAATCTATGATCAATATTATAGAGAACATCATAATGTGCAAGTGTGATAAAACTTACTTTTTTTAATATTTTTTATTACATATTTTTTCTCAATTACATTTCCAATGCTATCCCAAAAGTCCCCCATACCCTCCCACCCACTCCCCTACCCACCCACTCCCACTTTTTGGCCCTGGTGTTCCCCTGTACTGGGGCATATAAAGTTTGCATGTCCAATGGGCCTCTCTTTCCAGTGATGGACAACAAGGATATCTTTTGATACATATGCAGTTAGAGTCAAGAGCTCCAGGGTACTGGTTAGTTCATAATGTTGTTGCACCTACAGGGTTGCAGATCTCTTTAGCTCCTTGGGTACTTTCTCTAGCTCCTCCATTGGGGGCCCTGTGATCCATCCAATAGCTGACTGTGAGCATCCACTTATGTGTTTGCTAGGCCCCGGCCTAATCTCACAAGAGACAGCTATATCAGGGTCCTTGCAGCAAACGCTTGCTAGTGTATCAATGGTGTCATCGTTTGGAGGCTAATTATGGGATGGATCCCTGGATACGGCAGTCTCTAGATGGTCCATCCTTTTCTCTCAGCTCCAAACTTTGTATCTGTAACTCCTTCCATGGGTGATTGTTTCCAATTCTAAGAAGGGGCAAAGTGTCCACACTTTGGTCTTCATTCTTCTTGAGTTTCATGTGTCTTGCAAATTGGATCTTATATCTTGGGTATACTAAGTTTCTGGGCTAATATCCACTTATCAGTGAGTACATATCATTTGAATTCTTTTGTGATTGTGTTACCTCACTCAGGATGATGCCCTCCAGGTCCATCCATTTGGCTAGGAATTTCATAAATTCATTCTTTTTAATAGCTGAGTAGTACTCCATTGTGTAAATGTACCACATTTTTTGTATCCATTCCTCTGTTGAGGGGCATCTGGGTTCTTTCCAGCTTCTGGCTATTATAAATAAGGCTGCTATGAACATAGTGGAGCATGTGTCCTTCTTACCGGTTGGGACATCTTCTGGATATATATGCACAGGAGAGGTATTGCAGGATCATCTGTTAGTACTAGGTCCAATTTTCTGAGGAACCTCCAGACTGATTTCCAGAGTGGTTGTACAAGCTTGCAATCCCACCAACAATGGAGGAGTGTTCCTCTTTCTCCACATCCTGGCCACCATCTGCTGTCACCTGAATTTTTGATCTTAGCCATTCTGACTGGTGTGAGGTGGAATCTCAGGGTTGTTTTGATTTGCATTTCTCTGATGATTAAGGATGTTGAACATTTTTTCAGGTGCTTCTCAGCCATTTGGTATTCCTCTGGTGAGAATTCTTTGTTTAGCTCTGAGCCCCATTTTTTAATGGGGTTATTTGACTTTCTGGAGTCCACCCTCTTGAGTTCTTTATATATATTGGATATTAGTCCCCTATCTTATTTAGGATAGGTAAAGATCCTTTCCCAATCTGTTGGTGGGCTTTTTGTCTTATTGAAGGTGTCTTTTACCTTGCAGAAGCTTTGCAGTTTCACGAGGTCCCATTTGTCAATTCTCGATCTTATAGCACAAGCCATTGCTGTCCAATTCAGGAATTTTCCCCCTGTGACCATATCTTTGAGGCTTTCCCCCACTTTCTCCTCTATAAGTTTCAGTGTCTCTGGTTTTATGTGAAGTTCCTTGATCCACTTAGATTTGACCTCAGTACAAGGAGATAGGAATGGATCAATTCGCATTCTTCTACATGATAACAACCAGTTGTGCCTGCACTGTTTGTTGAAAATGCTGTCTTTCTTCCACTGGATGGTTTTAGCTCCCTTGTGGAAGATCAAGTGACCATAGGTGTGTGGTTTCATTTCTGGGTCTTCAATTCTATTCCATTGGTCTACTTGTCTGTCACTATACCAGCTTTTATCACAATTGCTCTGTAGTAAAGCTTTATGTCAGGCATGGTGATTCCACCAGAGGTTCTTTTATCCTTGAGAAGAGTTTTTGCTATCCTAGGTTTTTTGTTATTCCAGATGAATTTGCAGATTGCTCTTTCTAATTCGTTGAAGAATTGAGTTGGAAGTTTGATGGGGATTGCATTGAATGTGTAGATTGCTTTGGCAAGATAGCCATTTTTACAATGTTGATCCTGCAAGCATGGGAGATTTTTCCATCTTCTGAGATTTTCTTTAATTTCTTTCTTCAGAGACTTGAAGTTCTTATCATACAGATCTTTCACTTTCTTAGTTAGAGTCACGCCAAGATATTTTATATTAATTGTGACTATTGAGAAGGAGGTTGTTTCCCTAATTTCTTTCTCAGCCTGTTTATTTTTTGTGTAGAGAAAGGCCATTGACTTGCTTGAGTTAATTTTATATCCAGCTACTTCACTGAAGCTGTTTATCAGGTTTAGGAGTTCTCTGGTGGAATTTTTAGGGTCACTTATATATACTTAAATATCTAAACATTCTATAGACCTGCTTTTTAGACTGAACTATTTGTGAGTAGCCACTTCATTACTTTGAAGTTAATAGTAACAATCTATGAATTCACATTTCTTCTCTAAACATCCCTGGGTAGCCTAGTTTATGTGCTATTTTAAATCGTGTTAAAATAAATAAACATACTTATGAAAATCATTGAAACCACCCTTCACACACACAGACACACACAGACACACACAGACACACACACACACACACACAGGCATGAAATAATTACAAAAATAAAATAACTTACTTCTTTGGAAATTGGTTTTTATTTGAAAATATTCTTTTAAAACACTAGGTCTCTTAAAATATTTCACTATTTTATAGAAAGCACTGAATTCCTAGTGGGATAGCTAAGTTTTAAACCTAAATTACAGAGCCACCTGTCTCCCATCCTTTCCACCAAGTGGTATCAATACCATCCAAAATAGTGTTCTTCGGCCAGGGATCTCAAATCACTCTGATATTGCCCCATGCAGGTAGATTGGATGAGAATCTTTCAGGGTGAAAAGAAGGCTCCAGAATAAACAGAATCAAGAACCCAACTTTGAACTGCAAATGCAGTACTTGCTTTGGCAACACAAATAGAGAAAAGGCAGCTGAGAATACCCAGTGATCAGACTCTGGGCCTGGGTTCTAAGAACAGAACCATTTCTCTGGTTTGAGTGAAATTCTTTTATTTATTCTTTAGTGCAACTCTTATCTCTGAAACATGGGTTGGATATGGATTAGTGATATGAACCAAGAGTGGTACTGCTGGTGGGGTCTGAAATCAAATACGTGTCTATTACTGGTTAGTGATGTGTATCAGGTGTGGTGCTGATGCTGAGAATAAACATTGATTGGATACTGTTCAGTGATGTGTATCAGGTGTGTGGTGCTGATGCTGAGAATATGCATGCCTTGGATACTGTTGAGTGACCTCTATCAGGTGTGTGGTGCTGAAACTGAGGTCTGAGAATAAACAGGGATTGGATACTGTTTAGTGATGTCTATCGGGTGTGTGGTACTGATGCTGAGAATAAACATGCTTTGGATACTGTGTAGTGATGTGTATCAGGTGTCATAGTGATTCTAAGGTCTGAGGATTAACATGGATTGAATACTGTTTACTGATGTGTATCAGGAGTATGGTACTGATGCTGAGATCTGGGAGTGCACATAAATTAGATATTAGTGATGTGTATCGGACATGGTACTGCTGCTGCAGTCTCCAGATAAATATAAACTGGATATCAATTAATGATGTGGATTGTGTGTCTTAGTAACAATGAGGTCTGAACTAAAAGAAAGAAAAAAAAAAAAAACAAATGGGATGCATCCATACCTCAACTCAGACATTATTTTCTCAGCTCTTTGACTTTTCCTGTATCATATGAAATCTTCTTATTACCAAAATAATCTAGATCTCTAATGGAAGACAAAATATGAATAGAAGTGTAGGTTTTTCCTTTAACCAAATATATTTGTTTACACTTTCCAAAAGCCATTATGAAAATGTGGCAGGGCTGATGTTTGAAACTCTGGACACATTTTCTGTTTAGCTCATAAGTGCAGGGATCTATTTTTCTATTGCGGGAACTTTCGGATTTTAGTAGTTCAAGCATAGTGCTTATTTTATGGTACAAATGCATCTTCATGGAACATTTTCTTCAATTTCCTTTTCTCCCTCCAACAGTTTTACCTAGTCACACGTGTGGAAACCCTGGGGAGATACTGAAAGGAGTTCTCCACGGCACGAGGTTCAACATAGGCGACAAGATCAGGTACAGCTGTCTCTCGGGCTACATCTTGGAAGGTCACGCCATTCTGACTTGCATTGTCAGCCCTGGGAATGGTGCATCCTGGGACTTCCCAGCTCCTTTTTGCAGAGGTAGGTTTACCACAGTGCCCCTGAGAAGGGTAGCCTGTGCCTAGGTTGTGGCTTTGAAGCTGACATTCACAACTTCATATCTAGTTAAATGAAACAGCATTGGGCAGGGTATCCTTTCGTCCACCCTACTTTCAAAAGAAACAAGACACAACATGGAAAAAGCAAAAACAAACAAACAAACAAACATAAAACCATGCTAAGACCTTAGCTAGCCCAGCTGTTAGAGCTCAAATGTCCATATTTCTTCCTATCCCTTTCATAGACATTTCTATTTACACATTCTATTTACACATTTCTATGTATAGAGTCACCTTGGTTAAGTGTCCTGATCATTAATGGATTTCTTCTTCTTTCTTCTAGCTTTTTCTTCATTGTTTTATCTCTGTATCCTCATATCCGTAGTGATTGTCCTGCCTCGGGTTTCTGAGAGCTATGATTTCAGGCTTGAGTCACTAAGCTTATCTTGTTTGTTTGTTTTATCTCATGCTCCTTTGTTTACCCATTCCACATTAAAATTTAAAGATAGTTAAACAAAATTAAACAACTCAATCTCTTCTAAAGGCTCTTCTAACACTCTGGCAATTGGTACAAGGTAACCACAGAACAATGGACCACGTTTCTGTGAGTTAGTGTCTTTCCACAGTCCCTGGTAAGTTCAGTCTCTCTGGTGGAATAATTGTGCTATTGCTGTCTTTGAGGGAAAATGTATTAAATCCTGGATTGGGGGTTTCTAAGAAAGTATCATCTTGTTGATCTAGAAATAAAAGGACAGGTTAGTAGTTATTAAAGTTTTAATGAGACGTCAGGAAGGCAGTCCCATGGTTTAATCTCCCACCCACCCACTGGTGTAAATGGTGATGTCAATTTATCAGATAGTGAAAGAAAAGTTTGCCGGGCATGGTGTCTCACTCCAGTGATCCCGGCACTTAGAAAACAGAAATAGAAATATCAGGGTTCGAAGTCACCATCTGCTACATAGTTTGACATCAGCTTGGGCTATAAGAGACTACTGTCTCAAAAATAAATATGTAAATAAAACAAAAATTTAATTAACCCAGTCTTATTTTGTATCCATGTTGTTCTGCCAACAGTCCTTATTTTCAATCAATATATCCATACCCTTATATCTTATTGTCTAGCTATCTTCTGGTCAAATGTTGGAGTTTTGTGAACTCTCTGTGATGCTAATAATTTTATGGTGATAGCTCCCTAGCTCTGGAATGGTCAGTTACAATGGCCCAGGATGACATAAAAGATCCATGTCACAGGAATAGAATCTAAGGGGGCATGTAGGAAAGTGCTCAGGCCCAGATAAAAGTTCAGAGTCCAGATCTGGGGTTTAGCACTTTTAAAGTTTTTGTTATTTCTGGAAAAATTCTATTATGGCTGTTTTTGTTTTGTTTTGTTTTTAATCCCACAGGCCCATAAGTCTTCCTCAATTGCTATTTTCTTGGAGTGTCCTGAATGTTAATCATATGTGTTTTTATGTTCTTATGCTATTTGTTATCACAATTGTGTGTGTGTGTGTGTGTGTGTATGTGTGTGTGTGTGTGTGTGTGTCACAATGGATATGCCATCATGATCCAGAGCCTGTAGCCTTTCCTCCCGATTTTCCATAGTTCTCTTGAATAACAGACCCCTTTGAATGAGAGTATCATTGTCCATTGGAATGTCCCAAAGTTCATTTCCTTCTCCCTCCTTCCCACTGTGGTTGGGGTGGGGGGACATAGGTGGTTTACTTTGGTGGCCTGAAAGTTATTAAGTTGTTCTTTCAGTCAAGTCCAGCCACTATTTTTTCTTTCAAATATTTTCTTCTCCATCCATCCTCACCTACACCTTATCATCTTAATGGCTTCAATTAATAACAACAAAGTTCAGTGGCCTAATTTATTTATTTTTGTTACTATTTTATATGTTAGTTAATGTCCAAATGCTATTCCTACAACAGTCTATAGCCTTCAAGAAATAATCTCAGCCTAGAAAACCAAGAGTTTCAACATGCTTGCTTGCTTTCTGCTTTAGAATTTACCAAATTCATTGGAATTTTTCTCTTTATACGTGTTTATTTTCTTTTTCATACTGTCCTCCACTGGCTGTTTTCTTTTATAAAAGGTCTTTACCAATTCGGCAACTTTATATTTTATGAAGTCAAAGTTGATATAGCAACCATTCAGCTTCTTTATTGTTCCTTAACCAAGTTTTTATTAACACATCACGTTGTCAAGGTAAACATGTTCCTCTACATTAGAGATAAAAGCATTTATATTTATGACTTTTCTGATTCATTGCCTGGTAAGAATTCAAAATTTATAGAATAAAATAATTGGAGAGACATGCCATTTCTTATTGATTGATACAACTCAATAATAAAGAAAAAGCCAATGGTCTGATAATGATGAATATAAGGAGGTTGCATCTCCAGGAGCTGCATTAAACAAACAAACAAACTAACAAACAAACACCTCATCAGTGTGGGCGAGCTGGGTTTTAAATGGAATGAGTATATTTTCTGATTCCCAGAAGTTCTGGTTGTTTCATTCCAGAAATTCTCTGAGGCTTCTTCCTGGCAATCTCAATACCTGTACCACTACAGTATTGGTTCACAGTGTCTTCTGGGCAGTACTGTAAAATTTTACTTTTCCTTCCCACCACAAGTGTCTAAATGACACAGTAACACCCAAGTGTGTGGACCATATATAGTTATGGGATGCTCTTCACAGTAGTACCTGTGGTCGTAGTGGGGATGACAGCAGCTTCCTGGGGGCATTTCATCTAGGCATGAGCTCAGGACTCTCTCACTTACAATCCAACATTATCTTATTAGTTATCTTAACCCATCACCTCTCTTCAACAGTTCAACTTTGATAACTGTCTATCATCACCATCCTCACTCATCATCCCTGACAGCTGAACCATTACATTGTGCATATCATAGTGCATCTTTAGAAGCAAGAAATACCAGTGGGCATGAAGCTCTAAAGGCAATCCATAAAGGACACAATAGCCAGTGAAGCAAATGCTTTCCTAACTGTACTTGATTTCCCCTATTTCATAAATTATTAGATCATGTTAGATGCTACTATATCCAACATCCTTTGAGCTCAATGACCCTGGAAGGAAAAAGAGATCCAAATCCAATGCAAAATGTAGTGTGCAGTATGAAGCAGCAAAGACAGCCCTGGGCATCTGGAAGAGTACAGGCTTAAGAGCAGGAGAAGAAAGTAGGTAAATGCAAGGCTCAGGAAGTGAAACAGGTGGATTCCATGTGTGTAAATGCTAGGCTGCCGTTCCTTCATCATGGAATCATCCTACTTGGACACCAGAGGACCACTTTTGATTCCAATCTTACCTGTTGATAATTTTGCTACAGAAAAAAAAATGGCTCCCCAATTAGCTCTTTCGGGAAAGCATTAAAAGTCCCATAAACAGTGCCTGACAAATACAGAAGTGGATGTTCACAGCCATCCATTGGATGAAGCACAGGGTCCCCAATGAAGGAGTTAGAGAAAGTACCCAAGGAGTTGAAGTGGTTTGCAGCCGCATAGGAGGAACAGCAATATGAACTAACTAGTACCCCAGAGCTACCTGGGACTAAACCACCAATCAAAGAAAACACATGGTTGGATTCATGGGTCTAGCTGTATATGTAGCAGAGAATGGCCTAGTTGGTCATCAATGAGAGAAGAGGCCCTTGATCCTGTGAAGGTTCTATGCCCCAGTATAAGGGAATGCCAGGGCCAGAAAGCAGGACTGGGTGGGTTGGAAATCAGGCAGGGGGGGTGGAGCAAGGGGATAGGGGATTTTTGGAGAGTAATCTATGAAAGTGCATATCACTTGAAATGTAAATAAAGAAAATATCTAATAAAACAAACAAACAAACAAACAAACATGTACCCTGTAATAGGATCAATAGGTGACACTGCTGCTATTATGAGAGCTCCAATCCTTTCTATATTGGATTTAACTTACTCCCTGAACAATCATGCATCATGCACAACAATTTCCTTTTCTCTACATTCTCACACTTGTTATTTACAAGTTTATTTGTATTATTTATTTACACAGTCTTTTGATAACAGTTATGCTAAGTGAGGAGAAATTACACCCCCTTGTTGTCAATATGTGTAGTTTTTTACATTTCTGTTCAGTGGTGCAGTCTCCTGTGGGAAAATTACCTTTGTAATTGCCAGCTCAGCTTTCTCTGTACCATTTATTATAATAATGGTGACTGTTTTCCGTGTTTTGGGCGACGTCTGTATTCTGATGTTTTTCCTTCTCACGTGGGTGCTGTCATGGAAACGCCCTCCCCCTGACACACACAATTCTTCAGGACATCTCACTTTGTTCTTTACTGCAAAGATGCTTCACAATTTGACAGCCCATCTGTTCATTTTTATTGCTGTTAATTTTTGTTGTTGTCTGTGATTTTTTTGGATCTTATCGTAAGCATTGTGGCCAATATCAATGTCTTGAGATGTTTCCTCGGTTTCTGTCCAGAAGCTACACCATTTCACATGTTATTTTAGGTTGTGTACCATCTTTCCTAAATTCTAAAGCGTTATTTCATTTTCTCAAGACTTATCCTGGCCCATGTTCTTCCTGTGAGAGCTAAAACACATGAGATGTCAGAATAAAAGGAACCTTGCTAGCAAGCCAATGCTACTGAGTGGTGGAGTGGAGAGACAGCTTATGGTGAGAAGCACTCGCTGTTCTCGCAGAGGACCAGGGTTTGATTCCCAGCACCCTCATGGAGGCTACAACAGTCTGGTAAATCCAATTCTAGGCTCTGACTCTTGAATAGTGTGCATATGTGGAACTTACATTCTTGTGCAGTGCACACACTCAAGAATAAATCTTTTAAAATAGTTGATAGATAGATAGATAGATAGATAGATAGATAGATAGATAGATAGATAGATAGATAGAATACCTGACCAAATGAGCGAACTTTCTATTAATAGTTTCCAAAATTAGGTAATGATAGTTGCTATGTCCCAGGCAAACATGACTGATGTGACTTAACAAGGAACTAATACCAATTGCTATCATCCTGTGTTAAAGACAAAGGGATCTGGCTGGAGAGGTGGCTTGGAGGTTAAGTGAACTGGCTGCTCTTCCAGAGGTCCTGAGTTTAAATCCCAGCAACCACATGGTGACTCATAACCATCTATAATGAAATCTGGTGCCCTCTTCTGGCCTGAAGGTACACATGCAGGCAGAACACTGTACACATAACAAATATATAAATAAATCTTAAAAAAAAAAAAAAAAAAAAGACATGGAGATTGCAAGACTTAGCATCTGGCAGACAGCAGAGAGGAACTTCACTGACTCCCGTCAGCATTGGTCAGATTGCAGGCAGCTGCTTCTGTGTGCAGAGTGGTCTTTTCATAGACTATGTTCTCTCATTACACATTAGTGATAAACAACACTGGAAAGAGCTCTTTATCCAAAGAAACTGATGAAGTTTACTTGAATGCTAGCTTGTATTAGGCTAAGATATCCAAAATTTTGCACAGTCAATATTAATGACTTATGGGGTGTTTGATAATTTTCATATTGATTTCAACATCTAGTATATTTTGACAATAATCACATATCTCTATGCAAAATATAATAGCTACATTTCAAGGTATCAGGTACACATAAGCTGAAGAATACTACTTTGATCAGCTCAGAAATGGTGTCTTGATTAATTTAAGAACTTTTATTTCTCTTGCCTATTTTTTTGACACTTAATCTTACTTGTTAGCCCAGGCTAGACTTTAACTAAATGGGATTATAAGTGAGAACCACGGCGTTGAGTGTTCTATATCTGTCTTTATTGTATGCAGAGTCCTGATGCTTTTAACTAATGATGTACAGTTGTTTCCAAACACATGTGTAGCTTAATTATAAGAACCGATAAGAAGATAGGTCTAGATGACAAAGTGGTCATGAGATGGGGGTTCTTTATCTAGTTAGAAATGCTGAAGCCTGTTTGAGATGAAGAGAAGAATGTCACCTTGAAATTAGTTTTAGCAAACACTAGACCTAAGAGCATTCTTTTTTCCAATGGAACATAATAACATGCAATGTCTTCTATGAAAATGTCTATATTCCACTCTTTGGGATGCATTAATATTCCTACCAGCATTTTATGAGGACTTCTATTATGTCTCCACATCTTTACTGACATGTGCTGTTCTTTTTCCTATGGTAGGCATGTTGAGTGGGATTATATGAAATTATAATAGATTTTCTTAATAGGTGTTGTTTTGGATTTCTCTGTTGCACTTTTCTATTGCTGTGACAATGCACCATGACCAAAAGCAATGTGTGCAGAAAGAGTTTATTTGAGTTTACAGTTTCACATTAGAGTCCATCACCAAGGGAAGGCTGGATAGGAACTCAGAGCAGGTACCCAGAGTCAAGAGATGCTGCAGAGGCCATAAAGGAGTACTGTCTACTGGGTTTCTCTTCATGACGTGCTCAGCTTGCTTTCTTATAGCACCCAGGATCACACACATAGAGGTGACATCACCTACACTGAGCTGGACTAACCCTTATCACTCATTAGTCAGGAAAATGTTATACAGACTTGCCTAAAGGACAATCATATGATGTCATTTTTTTTCAATTAAGATTCCTTCTTCCCAAATAATTCTTGCTTAAGTTAAGATGGCATAAAATCTAGTCAGCACAGTGCTTAGCACACTTGTAAGGAATCATTGTTATGTGACAAGCTTTGGTGAGACAAATAGAAGGAAGCTCTGTTCACACTGCCCAGTTAGCATTTACCTAACCATTAATGTATACTTAGCCATGACTTCTCATTTAGCCCTCTCAATAAGCCATAGATGGATATGTGGTGCTCCCATTGCATAGTAAACCAAAGTGGAACACCTAGAAAGTAGAAAACTTCAACAAACAGCAATAAAAGAAAGTAATACAATTTAGTTCAATCCTAGTTGGTAGAGAGCCAGAGTACATCCATGAAAGCAGTCTGTGTAGCCAAGGTCAGAGAGCAGTGTGTGCAGCCAAGAGGAACTCCTATCTATGTTTAGTCTGTACAGGTATTTTCTCAAGAAGAGCTTTTTTTTTTTTTTTTAAGTGCTTAAAGCTGGAGCTGCAGAAATAAACTTTGAGCCTTGATCAGAACATTGTCTTGGATCCATTCTTTTCTCACCCCCCAACCACTTTCATTTCCAGACCACCATTCAGGTGAGCCCTGCTCGGCCATAAGCTACCATTAGCTGCTGGTCAGCTACAGTAGACAACCTGAATTTAAGTTTTATAAAGCCTTAATTTTTTGAGGATTTCATTTTTTTCTCCAAGATAGGGTTTCTCTGTGTAGCTCTGGCTGTCCTGGAACTCACTCTGTAGACCAGGCTAGCCTCGAACTCAGAAATCCACCTGCCTCTGCCTCCCAAGTGCTGGGATTTAAGGTGTGTGCCACCACGCCTGGCTGAGAATTTCACATATGAGTACTATATTTCTACCTTTCTCCTCCCTCTCCCACTACAATTCCACTCGTTCTCAAGCTCATAATTTCTTCTTTAGTTATCATGCACATACATACATAATATATAATCAACCACCTTACTAAGCTCATTCAGTAAGTGTAGCATGTGTGTGTGTGTGTGTGTGTGTGTGTGTGAGAGAGAGAGAGAGAGAGAGAGAGAGAGAGAGAGAGAGAGAGAAAGAAAGAGAGAGAGAGAGAGAGCATGTGCGTGTATCTGCATGGGTGTGTGTTTGGAGCTTATTTGGGATTGGATAAGCTCGTGAAAGACATCACTG